>NC_045558.1:135605626-135843126 GCF_009769535.1 Thamnophis elegans
TTCACCATGAAATACTACTGGATCCACTGGGTGAGACAGGCTCCAAGGAAAGGACTGGAATGGTTTGTGGGCATGGGTACAGCTCTAATTCACTACTCAGACAAAGTCAAGGGATGCTTCACCATCTCCAGGGACGATGCCAAAAGCCAGATGTATCTGAAAATGAACAATCTGAAAGTAGAGGACACAGCTGTCTATTACTGTGCGAGAGACTCACGGTGAGAGGAAGTGAATCTGAAGCCCATCAAGAACTTTCTCTGCCTCTGAGCAATTGTCCAAATTGATTCAATCACAGAAGTTTGAATTTGTGTACTGGAAGAGAGAAGGACCATAAAAATCTCTACAATACAGTAGTGAGAAATAGGAATTAATGCACAGAGCTGATCTTCCTGTCTTCTCCTTGCCATGACCTATTAACCACGAGTTACCATGACCTGATGCACTCGACACTCACTTGAAGATAAGGGACACTTTAAAAAAACCCAAACTCTGGAAATTAAAAGAATAAAACAAATCCTTTGATCTCATCTTGTAGACCTCTAGATTTTGGTAAGTGTTCACAGAAAGGAAAATCATCCCCATAATGTCCACGTTACAAAGCAAGAATTGTATGTAATCAATTTATCCCAGCCTATTGTACTTATAAATAAAAAAATTTGTCCTGCCCCAAATAAAGACATTACCATAATCTATTTTTTTTTCCTGCATGCAGGGCTTGGTGGGTGTATGTGTCAGGGATCCAAGTAACACCCCCAACAAAAGAAGACTCCAAGGCTTGAGTTTCCTAAAAGTTCCATTTCATTAGAAATGTGTTGTGGCCCAGCAGGAGCCTTTGGAGCTGCCGATGGACTTCGATAGTGAGGAACCCTATGAGTTTGCTGTGGAAGATGTGGAGGACCCTGGGCAGGGTTCAGACTCAGAGCAGGACCAGAGAGACTGGTTGGCCACCAGGAGGCGCCTGAGGCATGGAGCAGTGGGGAAGATCAAAGGGAGTTTGTCCCTGATGGCAAGGAACGTAGGGCGGAGAAACAGAGGCTGCAGTTACGGAGACAGACTCATAAGAGATAATCAAGCCCAGGTGGTTGTGGCTTGGCCCCTCCCAAGAGAGTATATAAGAAGAGACTTTGGGAGGAGTCCTGTTGCAGGAGACAACCATTCATACTAATCTGGAGAACTCCTTGTCTGGTCTGCCTTGTGTTCCGTGTCTATTGGCGTCTGGGTTGCTGCCAATTTCTTGGCAGTGAGTCGTGTCTGGGCTTTCAGCCAACAGGATTATAATTGCTGTGAATAAAGAGTGGCAAACAGCTAAGCGTGTGTCTGCATTCATTACCGGACGGAGGGGGGCCAGAACAGAAATGTCATATTGCCACATCTGGGAAAACCCAAATCTGAACATTTCCCCACCCAAAAGAAAGTTCAAGTCCCTGCTCAGAACCCACATGCCTATCGCATGATCCCATCAGGCAACATTCAAAACTGGAAATGCCTCCCAGTCACACCATCACAGCTGCAGGTCAAAATGGCCTTTATGTCTTACTGTGTATGCAGCTAATATGAGTTTCTTCCATGGAATACCTGGTTAAGGAAACACAGGTTCCTGAACTCAGATATATCATTGAGAACTGCTTTACCATTTTTAAATGCTGTCTCTCACATGTCTGTTAAAAAAAATAGTCCATTCTTTCTCTTTGGGGCTCCGGACCACTTTCCTTAGTCTTTACCTTTCAGTGTAGTATTCATGAACTGGAATAGGGCTTAGTAACAAGGTCAGCCAAAGAGGACTGTTTGGAAACTGAAACAGTATTTGCTGTATGAGCAACAAGGAGACAGCAAGGAGCCTGGGCGTGGCTTAGCTCACCTATTCTGTACTAAAGCTCTGAGCTCAAAAACTCTGTTCCTAACTGAAATTGTTCTCTCCTCTACCTGTGTTTGCTTGTATTTATACCACGTTGGAAAACCTGCTTTATGTATTGTATATTTATTTCAAGTGTTATATTATATATAAAGAGAAGTTAATGAATCCTGCTGAATCCATCATCTGTGTGTGCTTTCTGGATGTGATTGCTGCTACAAACTCTGAAATAATCCAAAATACTTTCTCTTACTTAATGTAAAGCCCTTTGAATGCACAATAAATTTAAAAAGAAAAAGGTGACTCTTCACTGTTTGTAACTTTTGGCATTTCAAAATCACCTTTATCAGATATTCAGCAAAGTTGATTTGGGACTTTGAGACACTTTTGACACTAGACCAGTGATTGCGAAACTTTCCGTATGAGTGCCCAAACTGTAATGTGTGTGCATGTGCCAGAGCACCGGAAACCCAAACACCAGAAGGCTGGAATGCACATGCCTGTGTTTTGGTTATTGTTAGGTAAGCTCCCCATTGGGAGAGCGAGTAGTTCAGCAAAGCGTTGAGAGAGTTGTGTTGGAGAACACACAAACCAGCATACAGAGACCTTGCAGTTTAAATAGGCTTTTACTTTTGGTGGAAATAGAGGTATCAGAGTCCATCAAACAGTCCAAGTCATACACGGATAAGACAGTCAGTCATCAACGTCTTTCAGTTAAGGGACAATCCAAATAACATAGTCCAGTATCATATAATCAGTTCAGAACTCAAAGTTTTCTAACACTTGCAAAACTTACAATAGCTCATGGCACTTCCAGATCAGCCCAGCATCTAATGAACAGAGAGCTAACAGTCATTCTGGCTCCCTCTTATGGCCGATTGAGGAAAACAGCAGCCAATCACATTTTACAGCATGATTTAATGAAACAGGTACAACATTGTTACATGATTTATATATTGCCAAACTAACGGTAAGAATTATATTCCTAACAGTTGTTTTGGGCTGTTTTAAGGATGTTTTAAGGATGTTTTTTGGACCATTTTAAGGCCGTTTTCTCGCCGGAAAATGCCCTCAAAATAGGCCAGGTTTTTTGGCCATTTTCGTTGCTGTTTCCAGGCTATTTTTTGGGCTGTTTTCAGGCAAATTTTTGGACTGTTTCCAGGCTGTTTTCCAGTGGTCCATTGCCTGTGAAGACCATCTGCTGGAAACCAGAAGATCAGCTGGCGACAGTGTGTATGCCCACAGAGAGGACTCTATGTGCCACCTCTGGCACCCATGCCATAGGTTCGCCATCACGGCACTAGACTGTGGATGTACAATTCGTCTGTGAGTTTCAAATTGTGCCTTCTGGTTTCTTCTCCATTGTTCCTTTGCATTTCTTCAAAATAATGTGGTCAAGGGAACAGTTGTAAAGTCTGTGCAAAGAGAATGCCCTAAGGGGCCCATTTATCTTAAGCAATATGCAAAACTGAGGCACAATTTCCTCTTTAAAGCTCAGGGTTTCCCTCTTCAGGCAACACCCACCAACACAAAGTTTGTGCTGGTGGTTTCCAGAATTCTCTCCTATCAATTACCCTCCATTCATTAGAGGGAGCAACAATGTTCCTGTGCTTAAATTTGGTGCCCTTTCTATTAATGCTCAGAGGTAATCACTTCTTAAACATTTGGATTCTTTTCCTTTTAATTCTTACATGCAGGAGAGCTGACTGAAACTTCTTTCATTTTAGGAGTCCGGTCTCAAGTCCAGTTGGTGGAGTCTGGAGGGCATATGAGAAGACCTGGGGAGTCCCTCCGTCTCTCCTGCCAAACCTCTGGATTCACTTTAAGTAATGCCTACATGCACTGGGTGAGACAGGCTCCAGGAAAAGGACTTGAATGGGTGGCCCACATAAACCCTTACGGTACTACTTACTATTCAGACAAAGTCAAGGGACGCTTCACCATCTCCAGGGACGATGCCAAAAGCCAGCTGTATCTGCAAATGAACAGCCTCAAAGCTGAAGGCACGGCAGTCTATTACTGTGCAAGAGACACAGTGAGAGGAAGTGAATCTGAAGCTTGGCAAAAACCTAAAATTCATCAGGACAGCTCTGCAAGTCAATTCAGCCTCAGAAGGCTGCCTTTTTCTATGAGGGAAACTGACAAAACTGCCCGATTGCCAAGATAAGAAAGAATTTATAATGAAAATTTGTGTGTGTATGGGTGTGTGTGAGAGAGAGAGGGGGAGGGAGGGAGAGAGAATTGTATTCCTTAGTTAGAACTCTTTAGTCATTTATTGGATTTGTAGTTCAGTCCTCAGATCTGCCGCCTTCCACCTTTGAGAGATTTGACAGTTTAAATATGTTTAAAAGCATACCTTCCTCCATCAGTAGAAATGTAACTATTTAATAAAATAAGAATGCCCTAAAACTCCTAATTATTTTATGGAGTGTGAAACCAAGGAAGTGCATAGAAGCTGGAATATAAGTAGTCCTCTCCTCTCCACTTACCTTCCCTCCTTTCCCCTTCACTATTCTTTCCTCCCCCTTCCCTCCCATCCCATATCCTAATTACTCATTGAGAATTGATCACTTTCTAGTAAGAACTTTTGAACTCTTTTGTTCTACATCCAATTACAGAGTTTACTGGAAGATGTAAATAAATGGCTTGAAAATTTCAATTTCATTTTCCCGGTTTACAAAGTGATCTGGCTTCATAAAGAACTATTACTACTACTACTACTACTACTACTACTACTACTACTACTACTACTACCACCACCACCACCACCACCACCACCACCACCACCACCACCACTACAATGAATGTATTTTGTCCCTTTAGTACCGTGGCAGATAAAAATAAATGAAACCAGATGATCATTTGTTTACATATCTAAACCGCCATAGAAAAATTGAGGAAGCATCTGGACCTAAAAAACTTCCTCGGAGAATTGGGAAGTTGTTGTCCTCACCTCCTCACTTTTGGTACTAGGAGGCAATGTTGTCACATGGCGTATGCACCCGGGGGAGGGGGTGTTGAGAAGAAAACCACGATTAGATATTGTCTCATTTTTAGGTTGGTTTTTTGTGGGAAGCATGATAATTTTTTCATCTTATTTTTGTAATAGTTCAGTGAAAAGTTCACATAAAAATCTCACATCTCAGAAAAATATAATCCTCACCATGAAACGGATAGATAGATAGATAGATAGATAGATAGATAGATAGATAGATAGATAGATAGATAGATAGATAATAGGTAGGTAGACAGACAGACAGACACAGACAGACAGACAGACAGACAGACAGACAGACAGACAGACAGATAGATAGATAGATAGATAGATAGATAGATAGATAGATAGATGATATATAGTTATATAGATAGATAATGAATGAATGATCGATCTATCGAGAGATAGGCAGACAGACAGATAGATTTTTCAACAGAGAAGTTGTCTACAATCTGGAAATGTTCTTCATATTTTTCTGTACATTGAAACAACTTAAAGGGACAATTGATCATGTGAAGCAAACATGCAAAACAGCTCAAAATTCATGGATACAAATTCACACAGTAATCCAGAGATTTTTACAAGCTAATGTACATTTGAAACCAGAGCAGTTTTCTTTTGGGACTAATGGGCAGGAAATTAGAAGAAGAGTCATGGAACTTCATTTTTTATTATTTGTTTGCTTTTTGAATTCCTCTGCTGCTCCCCTCAATGATAAGGCAACCGTGGACAACTTTCAAACAATAACATGATAGAGAAAAAGGCAAATTTTGCTTAAATTACAATTGCAATTATAAGGTTATATAAATCCTAGAGCAAGGAGACAGGTGTCTCACAGGAATTAGGTGTTGTTCTTACCCTGTCAATCACTTCCAGCATTGATCAATCCTTTCATGTTCCCAAGGCCTCTGGCAAAACCAGGATTTGATGTCCTTCGCCAAGACCAAAAGAACGGAGCCAGTTCTCACTTCTGCTGGCAGATTCTGCCACAAAATGGGGCCACTGAAGAAAAGGCTCCTCTCCATGACCCCTTCAACAGAAATTCTTTGGCTGACAGGTCTCACAGCAGGCCCCTTGACTGGTGCAAGTGGGGCAAGGGAATCCTATTGGAACAAGATGGCTCCACAGAGTCATTTTATCTAGGATAACAGCAGGAATTGTATTATATGCTCAAAAATGGAAAGACCCCCAAACCGCCTACAATGGAGGAATGGCTGGAGAAGAGGAAGAAATTTGAGGAGATGGCTAAACTGTTTTTTTTTAAAAAATCAGATAATCAAAATCTTCAGGATTGATTGGAAATTGTATGAAATTTGTGTGTAATACAAAAAAAAATATTCTCATGATTTGTGGTTTTAATGATTAGAAAAAATAAGAAAAGAGAAAAAATGTGGGCTTTTTGGCAATCATAAAAGTTTATAATGTAATGTATTTCAAACTGGAAGTTTCTTTTTCCCCATTTCTTCTCATATTCTCTTTCTGAATTTTTATTATTTCTTTACTTTTTTCTTTCATCGTTTCCTATTTCTTTTCTTTTCTTCCCCTCCATTCCCTTCTTTCCTTCTACCTTCCCTTCTTCCTTCCCTTCCTTTCCTTTCCAATTCACAATACAATACAATAGCAGAGTTGGAAGGGACTTTGGAGGCCTTCTAGTCCAACCCCCTGCCTAAGCAGGAAACTCTATACCATTTCAGACAGATGGCTATCCAACATCTTCTTAAAGACTTCCAGTGTTGGGGCATTCACAACTTCTGGAGGCAAATTCTGTTCCCCTGAATAATTGTTCTAACTGTCAGGAAACTTCTTCTCAGTTCTAAGTTGCTTCTCTCCTTGATTAGTTTCCACCCATTGTTTCTTCTTCCCCTTTCTTTTCCTTAATCTTTTTTTCCTTTCCTTTCCTCTCCTTTCCTCTTTCCCTTCCCTTTTCATTTCTCTTCCCTTCGTTCCCTTCTCATTGTTTATTAGACTGTGTGAGTATCTAGTCTTTCCATAAAATCCTCGCCATAAAGGCATCCTTGAGTTGACTGTACTTTTGCTTTTCTAAATGTAGAGCAACCTGGATTAGTTGAACATTCCAAAGAGGTTTTGTTAGTCTACATAGAGATTGTGTACTTAATTCATACTTAGTGCATGTTCATCATATGTTAGCTTGAATCAATTCTGAAAAGTGGTGAACATTTTCAAGGCTTTCCTTTAATTGTTCTAATTAAGGGATGCCTTCAGTTTTCTCAAGGCTGGAATGTTACTTCAAGATCACCATTGTAGGAGCCTACAAGGAAAACAATTGAGATACATTCACCAAGAAGCTCTTTTATCTCAACCAATATGTAAATCGAGGTGCAATTTCCCCTTTAATGGAGTCAGATGGTTTTACTTTTAAAGCAACACCCACCAGCACAAATCTTGAGCACTTTCCCAAACCATTCCCTATCCATTCTTCTCCATTCATTAGAGAAAGCCAAAATGACCCCATGGCTGCCATTGGTCTTCTTACTTGCATCCCTTAGAGGTAATTGTTTCCCTCTATAAGGAATTTCCTTCCATTTGCTTTTCTTGTATACAGGAGATCTCAATGAAACACTTTTCTTTTTAGGAGTCCAATCTCAAGTACAGTTGGTGGAAACTGGAGGAGATGTGAGAAGACCTGGGGAGTCCCTCCGTCTCTCCTGCCAAGCCTCAGGATTCACCTTCAGCAGCTATGAAATGGTCTGGGTGAGACAGGCTCCCGGGAAAGGACTTGAATGGGTGGCATATATATGGTCTTCAGACCGTTACTACTCTGACAAAGTGAAGGGACGCTTCACCATCTCCAAGGATGATGCCAAAAGCCAGCTGTATCTGCAAATGAACAATCTCAAACTAGAAGACACGGCTGTCTATTACTGTGCAAGAGACACAGTGAGAGGAAGTGAATCTGAAGCTTGGCAAAAACCTACCATTCCATAAAGCAGCCTGCAAGTCCTTTCAGCCTAAGAAGGCTGCATTTTTCTTGAAACTAACTTCCAGAGGAAGAAAAAGATTGTGATATAAAAACTCAATTATTAAATCCTCCAAACAAGGAGACAAGTCTGGTTCACAATTCAAAAGGGTTTCTTTACAGAAAAATAAAGAAAATGTTTTCAAAGGTGTCCTCCTAGTCTCTTCCCAAATGGACTGAGTACAAGGAGAGCAAAGGATAGTACCTTTATAGTAAACAGTACCTTTTATACATTCTACTCCTAAGAAACTCTCCCCTCTCCTGCTCATTCATTTAAGTCATTTCTTTCGTCATTCCATACTTAAAAGGGTCAACTTGACAATTTCTTGAGAGGCCCCTATCTCTTATTTGGTTTTTTCTGGTGCCTGAGCAAATGGCTTCCTATGTAACTTGTACATAGGCACCTGTAAACGGCTTGGAATAACAAATGTTATCTTGTCCTGTTTACTGAACACATTTTGTGGTTAGCAAAAGCACAGTAATTGATTACACATTTTAGGCAAGAATATAATGGGTTATACATTTAAAATGGTAAAAGAATACAAAAGCAACCTTTTAATATTTTATAAAAGTGTAACTTAATATCATTTCCTTCAAGATGATCTTGGAATCAGCAGCATGGGATCATCTCTGAGCAGCTCTCAAATTACGAAAATACACTCATACAGATGTAGACACATCCTTTTTTAAATCATATTCTTTTCAAATACACTTTACCTTTCTGTAGATATGAAATAATTCTTTTTGGATGGTTATCTACTCTTATGTTGAGATTGGAAGAAAAGAAAGTAATCATTCCTTCCTTTAATTCCTGTGTTTTAAATCCTCTTACGACTTATTTAACTGTTAAGAAAATCAATTTAAGATTTGTTCATCATCACAAGACTTGAGTGCAATATACAGTTTTATAGAAAGTGAAACTCCCTTAAAGTCCTCATGTGGTTTCCACACCTCTTCCCCTCCTGGAACATAAGAATCAGGAAATAAGAATGAAAAACCTTTGCCAGACCAATTCTCGAATATAGCTCATCTGCCTGGAATCCACACTGTATATTGGACATTAATAGAATCAAGCAAGTCGAAAGATATTTCACAAGAAGAGTCCTCCGCTCCTGTGCTCACAATAGAATAGCTTATGAGTCCAAAATTTTGGTTGCTAAGCAAGAGCATTGTTAAGTGAGCTTCACCACATTTTACCCAATCCATGACATCTCCTGGTGAGTGACATCAACTTGGCAACTCCCACCCAGTCACATGACTGTCAAGCCACTACCACAAAAAGGCCACACATACAGAATAGGTTCTAAAATTTATTGAAACCCACCACTGCTGATGCCTATTGATCTACTGCCATTTGCACTGTTTAGAACTGTTTTGGTGGACAGGAGCTGGGGCAAGTAATGGGAGCTCACCCCATCAGATGGCACTGGGTTCTCAAACCCGGGCTACCAGCTTTCCACCGAAGTAAGCCTAAACTTCCTCCTATGTCTGTGATGGCGAACCTATGTCATGCACGCCACATGTCACCCACAGTGCCCTCTCTGCAGGCATGCAAGCTGTCACACCAGCTCAATTCTGCTGTGCATGGACACAGGCCTCCCGCCAACCAGCTTATTTTTTGTTCCCTGGCGCATAGGCATGGGGCGAATGAGGGAGATGTGCGTGCATGAGCAGGGAATGGACCACACATTAAGAGGTCATGCACGCATCCATGGGGGGCCCAGGACAGTGGCATGTGCATGTGCAGGCGCATGAGGGGAGGGCAGGCACATTTCATTATGGGTGTGCATACTACACACTTATGGCACTCAGCACCAAAAAGGTGAGCCATCGCTGTCCTATGTATTCCCAATAAAAAGCATGATGGACGATTCTGAGGACTGAATTTCATTTAAAATCCAGGTGTGAAATCTATGGCCAAAGATATACCGTATAAGACACACCAGGATTTTGAAGAGGCAAATTAAAAAAAAAAAAGAGTTTGCATTCTGCAGACCTCCCCAAAATGGCAGATTTTTCATGAAAACAGGCCCATTTTTTCTTTAAAAAGGCATGAATAGCCTTAGGAGACTTGTAGTGTGCTCCTAGGGGCTGGTGGGGGTCAAATTGACTAAAAATCAGGCTGTTTTTTGTTCATTTCTGCCCTCCCCAGCTCCCAGGAGCACTCTGAAAACCTCCTAAAGGCAATGCATGGACATTTTGGTGAAGGCAGCAGGGTTTCTGGAGGCACAAAATGTTTTGTTCAGTGTATAAGTCGCACCTAGATTTTTCATCCGCTTTTTTGAGGGGGAAAAGGTGCGTCTTATATTAAGGTGACCAGATTTTCAGATTGGCAAAGAGGGATACCTTTGACTGGGGGGTGAGGGAGCTGGCTGCGGCGTTACTGCCAGCCCGCGGCCTCGCTAGGGACGTCTGGTCACCTTAATTATACACATCCTCTCTCTCTCTATCCATCCATCCATCTGTCTGTCTATCTGCCTGCTTATCTGTCTATCTAGTTATGGTATCCCTCTCCCTCTTTTCCCCTCTCTTTCTCCATCCATCTATCTGCCTGCCTACCTATCTCTCTCTCTTTATCTCTATCCATCAATCTATCTGCCTGCCTATCTGTCTATCTAGTTATGGTCTCTCTCTCTCTCTCTCTCCCTCTCTCCCTCTCCCTCCCTCCCTCCCTCATCTCATTATCATCTATCTCAGTGTTTCTCCATCTTGAAGACTTGAAAGTATGTGGACTTCAACTCCCAGAATTCTGGGAGTTGAAGTCCACACACTTTCAAGTCTCCAAGTTGGAGAAACACTGATCTATCTAATTAATATAATTATTTCTCCCTCTCTTTTTCACTCTCTCTCCAGCGCACAAATGCAAATGCATAGGGCAGCCCACCTCACGCACAGGTAACTCCGTGCGGCTTACAACATTATGATGCACGTCTCCCCATAGGAGAGGAGATGGGGAAGCCGGGGGCCCGGAGATCACCCCGGGGATGCTGAGGATGCCCCAACTCAGCCCCTCTTCCTGCTCCAATCATGTGCCGCTACTTCCTCTGAGCGCAGCGCTTTACTCATTCTTTGGAGCGTCCGCAACTTTGCTCCTTCCAATTTCTTGGCCCGGGAGGCTCGCAGGGCTCCGCCTACCCCGGGCCCCCATTGGTCTAGCGGGCCGAAGAACGTGACAGGGGTGCGGTTGGGAGGGGAAAGCACTTGGCGCAAAAAAGTTACTTTAATCAGTGGGGTAAAGTTCTTTCTTTTTCTCGCCCAAGCTTTTGCCCGCATCAGAGCTGGGGGAGGAGAAAGGACTTTACCCCATTGATTAAAGTAATTTCTTCACCCGCAGATCCCAACAACGCTGTCAAGATTAATATCTCTTGAATTAGATTCCGGCTGATGCAGCGGGTGGCGCGGATTGCAGCAGGGACGCCCGCCGATCGCAGCCCGATTGCGCCAGGGGCTGCGCTGGTGGGGACGGGTGGAGGGGATGGGACTTGGAGTCCTACGATCTTGGCGAGGGAGGATTCCTGCGATGGGATTTGGAGTCCGATGCCCCTGGCAATTGGGGGTTCCGCTGGTTGGAAGAAAGTCCTTCTTCACACCAAGCCCCTTCTCCTCTCAACCGCACCTGGGGGACACAGGGAAAGGCACCCACTCTGCAGCCCACCCACCATTGGGCTCCGGGGGCAGCACCTTCCCAACACCGCTGCTGCCACACTGGTTCCTTTGCGCCCTACAGAGTTTCTTGCACACAGGACGGGCGCGACCTGGGAGACACAGGGAAACTCCGCAGGGCGCGAAGGAACCAGCGTGGCAGCAGCGGCATTGGGAAGGTGCTGCCCCCGGAGCCCAAGGGTGTGGGCTGGCGAGCGGGCACCTTTCTCGCACACAGGGAGCCGAATCTTTTGAGAGGGGATGGGCGCGACCTGGGAGACACAGGGAAACTCCGCAAAGGGGGAGAAGGAGAGGAGGGCCGTCTCCTCCCCCAGCCGCCCTACTGTGGAGGGACAAAGGCTAGTGGAGGAGGTGGGCGGGGGGTGGGAGACAGACCGCGGCCTCCCTAGGGAAGCCTTCACAAGGAAGGCCTTCCCTTGCTAAAGGCTGCTGCCCCGCCCACCCGAAATGGCGCCGTTACTCACGAGTTAAGCAGCAAGCAAACAGCGAAGACGAAATGAAATGGAGACTTGCGTGGCGTGCTAAGCGTGCTTAAAATTTTTCATCCCATCCAGCTCACTCATTGGCTGGAGTCCAGGCCAATCAGTGAGCGGCACGCTGGGCTGGCTTAGATTTTTAGTGTAGAAGGGAACGAGCGAGCGAGCTAGCAGCTGATGGGCGGGGGAGCGAGCGAGCTGCGAGCGCCAAAATAAAGCGGGTTTTTTTTGAGAATGGCTCGGGACACGGGAATAATTATGAAAAGGTGTACCTGTCCCGCCAAATGCGGGATGTCTGGTCACCCTACTTATACTCTGAAAAATACGATATATAAGCAACTGCAGCGGACTTGTTTTTTATGCCATTTATTTAAACCAAGAAACAATTTCCTCCATAAATGAGCACCTGGTTTCCTTTTCAGTCTACACACCCCAACACAAAGTTTGGGCACTTTCCATAATCTTTTCTGATCAATTCCCTTCAATTCATTAAAGACTAAAGAAGAATTCTCATGGGTGAAGCTTGACATCCTTACTAGCAGTCTGCAGAGATAATGCTTTCCTTTCTGAAGAATTTAGTTCCATTTATTCTTTTTGTGTACAGGAGATTTCAGTCAAGTACCTTTCTTTCTAGGTACTCCACAGAGTCATTTTATCTAAGATAACAGCAGGGAGTGTATTATAGGCTCAAAAATGGAAAGACCCTCAAACCGCCCACAATGGAGGAATGGCTGGAGAAGATGAAGAAATTTGGGGAGATGGCTAAGCTGTTTTTTTTTTTTTAATCAGAAAGAAATCTGTCTTCAAGGTTGATTGGAAATTGTATGAAATTTGTGTGTAATACAAAAAATATATATTCTCGTGATTTGTGGTTTTGCTGATTAGAAAAAATAAGAAAAGAGAAAAATGTGGGCTTTTCGGCAATCATAAAAGTTTATAATGTAATGTATTTCAAACTGGAAGTTTCTTTTTCCCATTTTTTCCCATTTTCTCTTTCTGAATTTTATTGTTACTTTTTCTTTCATCCTTTCCTTTTCCTTTCCTTTCCTGCCCCTCCATTCCCTTCTTCCTTCTTCCCTTCTACATTTCCTTCTTTTCCTTTCCTTTCCATTTTACAATACAATACAATAGCAGAGTTGGAAGGGACCTTAGAAGTCTTCTAGTCCAACCCCCTGTCTAGGCAGGAAACCCTATACCATTTCAGACAGATGGCTGTCCAACACCTTCTTGAAGAACTCCAGTGTTGGGGCATTCACAACTTCTGGAGGCAAATTCTTCCACTGATTAATTGTTCTAATTGTTAAGAAATTTCTCCTCAGTTCTAAGTTGCTTCTCTCCCTGATTATTTTCCACCCATTGCTTCTTGTTCCCCTTTCCTTTCCTTAATCTTCTTTCCTTTCCTGTCCTGTCCTATTCTCTCATTTCCTCCTTCCCTTCCCTTTTAATTTCCCTTCGCTTCCTTCCCTTTTCATTGTTTATTAGACTGTGTGAGTATCTACTCTTTCCATAAAATCCTCGCCATAAAGGCATCCTTGAGTTGATTGTAATTTTGCTTTGCTAAATGTAGAGCAACCTGAATTAGTTGAAGAATCCAAAGAGATTTTCTTAGTATAACTCAGTCTACATAGAGATTGTGTACTTAATGCACACTTAGTGCATGCTCATCAGATGTTAGCTTGAATCAATTCTGAAATGTGGTGAACATTTTCAAGGCTTTCCTTTAATTGTTTTAATTAAAGGATGCCTTCAGTTTTCTCAAGGCTGGAATGTTACTTCAAGATCACCATTGTAGGAGCCTACAAGGAAAACAATTGAGATAAATGCACCAAGGAGCCCTTTTATCTCAACCAATATGTAAATCGAGGTGCAATTTCCCCTTTAAAGGAGTCAGATGGTTTTACTTTTAAAGCAACACCCACAAGCACAAATCTTGAGCACTTTCCCAAACCATTCCCTATCCATTCTTCTCCATTCATTAGAGAAAGCCAAAATGACCGCATGGTTGCAGTTGGTGTTCTTACTTGCATCTCTCAGAGGTAATTGTTTCCCTCTATAGGGAATTTCCTTCCATTTGCTTTTCTTGTATACAGGAGATCTCAATGAAACACTTTTTTTTAGGAGTCCAATCACAAGTACAGTTGGTGGAAACTGGAGGAGATGTGAGAAGACCTGGAGAGTCCCTCCGTCTCTCCTGCCAAGCTTCAGGATTCTCCTTCAGCAGCTATGAGATGAGTTGGATGAGACAGGCCCCAGGGAAAGGACTTGAATGGGTGGCATATATATGGTCTTCAGATCGTTTCTACTCTGACAAAGTGAAGGGACGCTTCACCATCTCCAGGGACGATGTCAAAAGCCAGCTGTATCTGCAAATGAACAATCTCAAACTAGAAGACACGGCTGTCTATTACTGTGCAAGAGACACAGTGAGAGGAAGTGAATCTGAAGCTTGGCAAAAACCTATCATTCCTTAAAGCAGCCTGCAAGTCCTTTCAGCCTCAGAAGTCTGCATTTTTCTGTGACACTAACTTCCAGAGGAGGAAAGAGATGGTGAGATAAAAACTCAATTATTAAACCCTCCAAACAGAGAGACAAGTCTGGTTCACAATTCAAAAGTTTTATTTTCAGAAAAATAAAAAATAAAATGTTTCAAAGGCAGCCTCCTAGTCTTTCCCCAAATGGATTGAGTACAAGGAGAGCAAAGAATAGCATTCAAATAATATATTTTATACATTCTACTCCTAAGAAACTCTCCCCCTCCTGCTCATTCATTTAACTCATTTCTTTCATCATTCCACACTCTTAAGGGTCAACTTGACAATTTCTTGAGATGCCCCTGTCTCTTATTTTGTTTTGTTTTTCTGATGCCTGAGCAGATGGCTTCCTATCTAACTTGAACGTAGGTGCCTGTAAATGGCTTGTAATAACAAAGGTTATCTTGTCCTGTTTACTGAACACATTTTGTGGTTAGCAAAAGCACAGTAATTGATCACATATTTTAGGCAAAAATATAATGCGTTATACATTTAAAACGGTAAAAGAATACAAAAGCAACCTTTTAATATTTTATAAAAGTGTAACTTAATATCATTTCCTTCAAGATGATCTTGGAATCAGCAGCATGGGATCATCTCTGAGCAGCTCTCAAATTCAGAAAAAAACACTCATACAGATGTAGACATATCCTTTTTTTAATCATATTCTTTTTTCAAAGACACTTTTCCTTTCTGTTGGGAATGTAGATATGAAATAATTCTTATTGGGTGGTCATCTACTCTTATGTTGAGATTGGAAGAAAAGAAAGCAATAATTCCTTCCTTTAATTCCTGTGTTTTCAATCCTCTTATGACTTATTTAACTGTTAAGAAAATAAATTTAAGGTTTGTTCATCATCACAAGACGTGAGTGCAATATATAGTTTTATAGAAAAGTGAAACTCCTCTTAAAGTCCTTCATGTGGTCTCCACTTCTCTTCCCCTCCTGGAACAAAAGAATCTGGAAATAAGAATGCAAAACTTTTGCCAGACTAATTCTTGAATATAGCTCATCTGCCTGGAATCTACATTGTATATCGGACATTAATAGAATCAAGCACGTCCAAAGATATTTCACAAGAAGAGTCCTCCGCTCCTGTGCTCACAATAGAATACCTTATGCCACCAGGCTTGAAAGTTTGGGCTTGGAGAAACTAGTACTATGCCACTTACGGTCTGACCTAAATGTAGTACACAAAATTATCTGCTACAATGTCCTTCCTGTCAATGTCCTACTTCAGCTTCAGCCGCAATAATACATGGGCAAACAATAGATACAAACTCAAGGTAAACTGCTCCAAACTCGATTACAGAAAATATGACTTCAGCAATAGAGTGGTCAATGCCTGGAATGCACTACCTGACTCTGTTGCTACATCCTCAATCCCCCATAATTTAAACCTTAAATTGTCTATCGTGGACCTCACCCAATTCCTAGAGTCCCAAGAGAGTGGGCGGCATACAAATGTTAATAAACTCAAACTCCTAAGAGGTCTGTAAGGGGCAGAAATGGGTTCCTGCCAGTTCACACCTCTTCGGGCATACCGGTTCCATAAATTTGCTGTACTTTTGCGTACCCGTTCCACAGAGGCATGGCCACGGCCCCATACTGGTACGCTCCCCTGCCCTGCAGCCCATTTGCTAGGCGCTTCTCAAAGAGAAGGAAGCAGACCAGGCTGCCATGCAGAGGAAGGCAGAGATAGTCCTTGACTTTTGACTGCAATTGAGCCCAAACTTTTGGTTGCTAAGCAAGAGCATTGTTAAGTGAGCTGCACCACATTTTATGCAATCCATGACATTTCCTGGTGAGTGACATCAAGTTTCCTAAACCCCATTAAATCCAGAGGAGGGAAGAAAGAGAGGGGGGAGTGTGTGAGGAGGGGGGATTTCCTAAACCCCATTGAATCCAGAGGAGGGAAGAGAGAGAGAGAGAGAGAGAGTGTGAGGAGGGGGGATTTCCTAAACCCCATTGAATCCAGAGGAGGGAAGAGAGAGAGAAAGAGGGAGTGTGTGAGGAGGGAGGATTTCCTAAACCCCATTGAATCTAGAGAAGGGGAGAGAGAGAGAGAGAGAAAGAAAGAGGGAGTGTGTGAGGAGGGGGGATTTCTAAACCCCATTGAATCTAGAGAAGGGGAGAGAGAGAGAGAGAGAAAGAGGGAGTGCGTGCAAAGGAGGGGGGATTTTCTAAAAATCCCATTGAATCCAGAGGAGAAGTGTGTGTGTGTGTGTGTGTGTGTGTGTGTGTGTGTGTGTGAGAGAGAGAGAGAGAGAGAGAGAGAGAGAGAGAGAGAGAGACTATCACTAAGTGTTGTAGCTTATGATTCTTGATGAATGTATTGTATTTTATTTTTTTTATGTACACCAAAGACAAATTCCTTGTGTGTCCAATCACACTTGGCTAATAAACTATTCTACTCTACTCTACTCTACTCTACTCTACTCTACTCTACTCTACTCTACTCTACTCTACTCTACTCATTTCTATTTCAATTCTAATAAGGAGTTTAGCTTCTCTCTCTTGATAAAATGTAAGCTAGCATAATGCAAGCTAGCTTTAGCTTTCAAACATTTAGTGACCAAAGTTACAACGGCATTGAAAAAAGTGACTGATGACCATTTTTCACACTTAGCAACCATTTTTCACACTTAGCGACTGTTGAAGCATCCTCATGGTCACGTGATCAAAATTTTGATGTTTGGCAACAGATTCATATTTATGATGCTTTCAGTGTCCTGGGGTCATATAATCGCCTTGTGTGACCTTTTGACAAAATATAAAATTTTTAATCAAGCCACACACACACACACACACCCCGGGTCAATGGTGTCCCTCTTTACCAATCTGAAAATCTGGTCACCTTAGTTATTTGCTTAATATATCATATAATATAGATGATAGATAGATAGATAGATAGATAGATAGGTAGGTAGGTAGGTAGGTAGGTAGGTAGGTAGGTAGGTAGGTAGGTAGATAGATAGATAGATAGATAGATAGATAGATAGATAGATAGATAGATAGATAGATAGATAGATAGATAGAGATAGATAGATAGATAGATAGATAGATAGATAGATAGATAGATAGATATCTCAATGGATTTCAAACAAATTTAACTTCTCAAGAGATTAAAATCCTCACTGTATTTCTGTATTTCTGTGTTTAGAATAAATTATATAGAACAGTGGTTCTCAAGTTCTCTTTCCCTCCCCATGGGGGAAAAACATCTTTAAATACTTTTCATGATGATGGATCATAACCACAGACAAAAAAGAGTTAAGTTTTAAATAATAATATTTTTCAGGCCTTCATGGGACCCCTGTGACAACATTGTGCCCCCCCCCACACACCATATGTTCAGAACCACTGATGTAGAGCAAAGATTACCCCCAAACGAGGGTGAAAATCTGGGTGCATCTTATACACTGAATGTAGCATTTTTGGCTTACCGAAATCCCACCCCCTTGCAAAACTGGAAGTACAGAGGGTTTAGGAGGCTTGCAAAGTGCTCCTGGGGGCTCGGAAGGGCAAAAATGAGCAAACAATGTGCCCTTTTTTATTGCTTTGCCCCCCCCAGCTCCCCAGGGGACTCTACAAGCCTCCCAAAGCTCTGAATGTCCCTCCCATCTTTTTTGCAAATACCTTGATTATTCAGTGATTGAATTAAATACCTGCCCCATACCTTGATTATTCAGTGCTGATTGATAACTGTCTAATGATAACCTTGGGACTCTTTTGTTCTAGCTCCAGTTAGAGGGTTTGGGGGGGTTTTTTTGGAAGAAAATGTAAACTAATGAAGATGAGTTGAATATTCCAGCTTCAGTTTTCCTGTTTACACAGCTATAATCTTTGAAGGAATTGTATTATCATACCATAAAAAGGCAGAAATGAAACTTTATTGGCCTCTTTCTAAACATTCAAACTGCCATGCACATATTGAGGAAACATCTGGCCCAAAACAATCTTCTTGGGAAATGAGGAAGATGCCTCCCCTCCTCATTTTGGACACTGGAGGGCAGTGTTGTCACGTGAAAGCCCTTGGCCTATGCACCCAGTGGGGGTGGGGTAGGGAATCAAACAAGTGTCATTCTCTCATTCTAGAGCCACGAGAATTTTTCATGTTATTTCTGTAATAAGTTACTGAAAATATCTTGTGTAAAGTTAACATTTGACGAGATAATTCTCACCAGGAAACTTCATTTTTGTCTGTGAAACAGAGGTTGGTTCCTACCAGTTCGCACCTATTCGGTAGAACCGGTTCGTCTAATCTACCGAACCGGTTAGAAGAGGTTCCACTAGTGGACCCGGAAAACAGGCCACAACTACAGAAGTGGTTCCAAAAATTTTTGAAACCCACCACTGACAGACAGACAGACACACACACACACACACACACACTCACACACACACACAGAGAGAGACTCACACACAGAGAGAAAGAGAAAGAAAGGAAGAAGGAAAGAAATAAAAAAAGAAAAAAGGAAAGAAAAAGTGAGAGAGATGAAAGAAAAAATGAAAAAGCGACAGAGAGACAAAAGGAAGGAAAGAGAGAGAGATAGAACACATGGCTGGCAAGCCACTCCCACCAGGTCACATGGCCGGCAAGCCACTCCCACAAAGGAGGCCACACCCACAGAGTAGGTTTGCAAAATTTTTGAAACCCACCACTGCCGTGAAAGGTTTTTTTTTTTTTTTAATACAACGATGTAATATTTGATGTTTGAAGGACAACATGTATATCAGGTATAGGAAATAGCACCTACCCCTCTCCTAGAAGAAGGAAATAGTTTAGTCAGAACTTTTTTAAAACTTATTTTAGCTTTCTTTTTTACTACCAGTTTGCCTGTGCACACAAAATGAACCGGTATCAAACATCAGAGTATTTCACCTCTGGTTCTATCTCTAAACTGTCTTCCTCAAACATTCTTAGTGCATGTTCACCATCTGTAACCTTGAATAAATTGTGAGAAGCAGTGCCCTTTTTCAAGGCTTTGGTTGAATTGCTCTAATTAAAGGATCCCTTTGGTTTTGTCAAGGCTGGAAACCTATTTAAAGATCACCATTGTAGGGAGTGTGCAAAGAAAACTGTGAGATAAATGCACCGAGGAGCTCTTTTATCTCAACCAATATGTAAATCAGAACACAATTTCCCCTTTAAAGGAGTCAGAGGGTTTTACTTTTAAGGCTACACCCACTTCACAAATTTTGAACACTTTCCCGAATCGATTCTTCTCCATTCATTAGAGAAAGCCAAAATGACCCCATGGCTGCAGTTGGTCTTCTTACTTGCATCCCTCAGAGGTAATTGTTTCCCTCTATAGGGACTTTCCTTCCATTTCTTGTATACAGGAGATCTCAATGAAACACTTTTCTTTTTAGGAGTCCAATCTCAAGTCCAGTTGGTGGAAACTGGAGGAGATGTGAGAAGACCTGGAGAGTCCCTCCGTCTCTCCTGCCAAGCCTCTGGATTCACCTTCAGCAGCTATGAGATGAACTGGGTGAGACAGGCTCCAGGAAAAGGACTTGAATGGGTGGCATATATATGGTCTTCAAGTCTTTACTACTCTGACAAAGTGAAGGGACGCTTCACCATCTCCAGGGACGATGCCAAAAGCCAGCTGTATCTGCAAATGAACAGCCTCAAAACAGAAGACACAGCTGTCTATTACTGTGCGAGAGACACAGTGAGAGGAAGTGAATCTGAAGCCCATCAATAACCTTCTCTATCTCTGAGCAGCTCTCAAATTAAGAAAAAGCACTCATATATATATGTAGGAACATACTTTTTTAAATCATATTTTAATTTCAAAACTTCAGTTTGGAATGTAGACATGAAATAATTCTTGGCGGCTGGTTATATACTTTTATTTTATGATTGGAAGGGAAAAAAGGGAATAATTCCTTCCTTTCATCCCTTTGTTTATATCCTATATCGATATTATGACTTATTTAACTATTAAGAAAACCAGTTTAAGGTTTGTTCATCTCACAAGTTGTTAGTGCAATATGCCACTTTATAGAAAAGTACTTAAAGTCCTTTATGTGCTCTTTCCTTTTCCAAAATAATTTCCTGGTGAATATGATGCATGCCATTGTTAAAATGTCCATGACTGGGAGAGACATGGGAACAAGATCAGCCAATGAATAGGCATAGCAACTAAGTCACCCAATGGGAGCTTAGACAGATCTGAGTCTGTTCAGAAAATTGAAACAGATACTTAAGCTTGAAGTCTGGGCATGGTTTAGCAGATAACTGAAACTTAAGCAGTCTCCTGCTGTGAAAAGTAAACTAGCAGACTGTCTGGGCTTGTCTACTGAAATGAAACTAACTGCTTGTGTTTGCCTGTAACTCTCCTGCCTTTTGTTTACTTGGAAGAACCACCTGTTGTTATTGTACATTTATTCATCTATTCTTATGTATATAAAGAAGTTAATGAATACAACTGAATTAGTTATCTCTGTGTGCTTTCTGCATTTAAATTTTGTAACAAACTGGGGCTTCCTGGGAGGAGCCTGCTGGTGGTGGCAGCAAAAAAATCAGCTGCCTCCGAATTCCTGGCTATGTACCTGTTTAGAGGATCTTCCATCTGACGTCTTATCAGGTTTTCTTATCCTTCAGGCAAGAAGAAAAGAAGAAATTGTTTTGCTGGCAAATGCTCTTCGATTTTTGCAGCTTTTGTGCTTGCAGGGAAAGGGGGGCTAGCCCAAGGCAGAACGGCTGTCCGTGCTGGGAATTTCAAACTGCCTTGTGCAGGACAAAGTAGGTCTTCCCCACTCAGTTCAAAGTTTTGTTTGATTTAATCTTATCACGAGCTGAATCCGTTTCCGTGGTCAATAATTGTTTATCAACATTTTAGCTTCTTTTCTTTTTCTCCTCCAAAAAATTATTTACTTAGAGGCTTTTAAAATGGCGCCGAGCAGGCTGGTTTCTCCGGTAATAATGAACACTTTTTCTTAATTCTCACAAGAATTCAAAACAAAAGAGATTGCTTATCATATGTTTTGGTTTCACAATAGGCCAGCAGAAGCTTTTTAATTAGTTTCATTTCTACAAGAATTTTACTCCTTCATTAACTTTGCTTATCTGGAAGTTAAATGGTGATGAATCTGCTGAACGGTCTTGTTACAATGTTTACTCACTGAAAGTTTTGCCAAGCCTTAAACTTCAAAATAAAAGGGGAACTCAGCCTCTTTACTTAAAGCTGCATATTCAGGCAATAGAGTTTTATTAATTGCAGGCAGATAAATTTTGAAATGGCTTCAAAACCAAATATTAACTTGAAGTCGTAAATTTTTTTCTTATTACTATTTAAAATACCAGCTTCAATTTTGTAAAAGGCTTTCTTATCCAGCTGCGTTACAAGATGGCGATTTTATAGCTTCTGCGTTTGATATATGACACACTCAATCAGCTCTATTCTCCTGAAGACTTCTCCTTATTAACTGTTAAAAGTCTATAAATAGTATCCCATTTAAAACCGAGGGGAGCAGAGACTTTGTTTGTTTGCTTGTTTGTTTGTGCGTTTTTTATAATGGCTCCCAAATCGAAGCAGTCTAAGCGTTTCCTTAATAATATATCTCAAGAAATTGTTACAAAATCGCTGCCCTTGCCTCCCACGCCCTCTACTGGAGATCTCTTAATGCAAGAATTTCTTTTTGAAACCCTTAAAGAGTTCAGACAGGAAATTAAACAACTTTTATTGGACTTATATGATAAACTGGATGCCAAGATTGCTCAAACAAGGGAAGATATGATCGGAGTTATGACTGTTATGACAGATTATGTTTCTGAAATGGAGGACAAATTGGAACTTTTGGAAAAAGCTAATTCTAATTTGACATCTAAAATTCAAACGTTACAACAGGAAGTTGAAAATGCTCAAAAACAACTCGTTATGATAAATTACAATAAGACTGCGTTTGCAATAAGAGCCAGAGGATTGCGTGAAAAGGAACAGGAGAATTTGAAACAGACCTTTTTTGAGGCTTTCAGACGTTCGGTGGGAAGTCCGGGATTTAACTTTGATTGGCAGATTCAAAAAATTTATCGCCAGAACTCGTGTGTAGCAAAACAATGACAGCTTCCGAGGGACATAATTATATATTTCACCACAAGAGAATCCAGAAATGCGATAATACAGAAGTTCTACAATAACAGGCTGCGAATCGATGGACAGGACTTGATTGTTTTTAAAGAAATACCATCTCAAATATTAAGAGCAAGGAGAGACTACACTTTCTTAACTGAAAAACTCAGAGATTCTCAGATACAATATAAATGGGAAGTGCCATCTGGTATCACAGTCACATTTGAGAACCAAAAATATCATCTCAATTCTGTTTGCGAAGCCCGAGATTTTTACTACAAAACTCTGAAGGCAGGACTTCCTGATTCACCCGGACTTGGAGAAAGACAAGGAGAAGGAGAAAATAAGCAGCGGGACACGTGGCTACAAGGCGGAGGGTGTTGCTTTCCCCTTCCGGAAGGGCAGAAGAGTAAAGAATAAAGATCCAGCTATGCCTTTAAAATACTTCTTAAATTTTTAATCTGAAATTTCAGGACTCCTGTCTGGTATAAAATGACAAAGCTGTATACCGAAGAAGAGATATTGAGACTGAAAGAAGCAGTGCTGAATTTGGACATATATTGCATGGGACTTATATAAGACTTGTTTGAATCTTAATTTAAACTGCGCATGATCTATTCTTTGGGGCGAGGAGAGCGGAGATCGTAGTTTTCTTGGATTGTGGTTTGGGATGAATGGAGTCGGGTGGCGTGGGGTAGATGGAAGGGTAGTGAAAATTCAATTAGATTACCTTGATCCAGAATGTAAGCTGATTTTTGTATAAATTGTTATTTGAATACAAGGTTAAGAAAGATTATCTGGAGAGTCTACACAAGGATGGAGTAAATATGAGAGGAGCAATGGATGAGGATAAAATATATATGTGGACACGGGTAAAGGCAGGATGGGAGGTATAAAATTTATATGCGGAAGCGGGCAAAGACATTGTTTAAGATTTTAAAAATAATGAGAAGCTGAGTTTAATGTTAGAGAGTTTATTGACTTCTCTTTCTTGGGGGGGGGTTTCCCCCCTTTTTTCTTTTTATTATTCTTTTCTTTTTTGTTCTTTTTATTATTATTATTATTTTGTAACTTCTAATCTATTTGGTTTCAATATACTCCAGACTTTGCTTGATAAAGAACGATGCTGGGAATGGGATCTGGGAAGTCGGAAGGGGGTCAGGGAGGGGGGTTCAGGGGGTGGGGGGGGAGGGTGGAAGTATAGACTCAATTTTCAGAACAATGAATGCACTTGGATACTGTTGCTTTTTTTCTTTTTTTTTCTTTTCTTCTTTCTTCTCCTTTTATTTTTCTTTTGTTTTAGTACAAAACAAATAGACCAATGAATACTAGAAATACACTGAAGCGAGGTGTAGAGGGAAAGAAGAGGGGGGAATTAAGAGGGAGTGAGAAGGGAATGTAAGGAGGGTGAGATGATGGGAAGGGGAGAAAGGAATGGCTGAGGTGGAGGGAAAGTAGAAGAGGGGATTGTTGGAAGGGAGAAATGAAAGTTGGAGGGGTAGAAGGAAGGGTGTATGTAGGATAGAAGTGTTATGAGTTGTTTATTGCTTTTTTTTTAACTGCACAGTATTTAAGTGATTGTATAAAGGAAAATGAAAATGTAATAAAAGATTAATCTTGAAAAAAAAAATTTGTAACAAACTGACAGCCACCACTTCCTCATCACTTACACCAGGGTGTAGCAATATTACCGTCAATAATATTGGCCATGTCGGAAGAGGTGCTGTGCCCAAATGTGATCTCATCATGAAGGTTGATTATATCTTCTATTTGCTTAAAGGTTCCCTCAAAAGATCTCAAGCAAATTTAACTTCTGAAGAGATTAACATTCTTATTAGGAAGTGTTTCTGGGTTTAGAACAATTTTTACAGAACAGTGGTTCTCAAGGTTTCCCCCCCCCCCATGGAAAAAATCTCTTTAAGCAAGTGTTTTTTCCACTGCGACTTCATCCATCAGGGCAACCTGGTCTACCCAAATATGGGATGGAGCATATTGCTCCTGCTTTCACTTTTCAGCCCCAATCCAGGAGCCTTTGCAAGCAGTCGCTTTCACAATAAAGTATTTTTATATTGATTCATATTTTACTGGAGGGACGTGGTGGCTCAGTGGCTAAGACAATGAGCTTCTCGATCAGAAACGTCGACAGTTTGGCGGTTCAAATCCCTGGTTCTGCATAACGGAGTGAGGTGTTGTTACTCGTCCCAGCTTCTGCCAATCTAGCAGTTCGAAAGCACGTAAAAATGCAAGTAGAAAAATAGGAACCACCTTTGGTGGGAAGGGAAAAGCATTCTGTATGCCTTTGGTGTTTAGTCATACCGGCCACATGACCATGGAGACATCTTCAGACAATGCTGGCTCTTTGGCTTTGAAACGGAGATGAGCACCATCCCCTCCTTTATGCAGAACTGCTGAACAGCCGACTTTTCTGATTGACAAGTTCAGTGTCTTAGCCACTGAGCCACTGTGTCCCTTATGTACTTGTATGTGCATGTACTCCAGTGTACTATAATAGTCCTGATTGTTCCTCAGACTGGAACCTCATTTGAAAAGCATGTATGAAGTCCTTGTGCAAAGAACTATACAATTCAATGCACCGAGGAGGCACATTTATACCCAGTGATATGTAAATAGAGGCACAATGTCCCCTTCAAAGGAGGTAGTTGGTTCTCTTTCCAGGTTACACCCACCAACACAAAGTCTGTGCTCTTCTCCAAGTCTTTTGCCATCAATTCCTCTCCAATCTTTAGAGAGAGCAAATATGATCCTATGGCTAAACCTGTTATCCTTAGTAGCAGTTCTCAGAGGTACTACAGTTGTTTCCTCCCTATCCAGTTTCTTTCCATTGTGATTCTTGTATGCAGGAGAGCTCACTGAAACATCTTTCATTTTAGATATCCAGGCCACCTTGGTGGAGTCTGGAGGGGATGTGAGAAGACCTGGAGAGTCCCTCCGTCTCTCTTGCCAAGCTTCTGGATTCAACGGCTACAGCATGAACTGGGTGAGACAGGCCCCAGGAAAAGGACTTGAATGGGTGGCATACATAAGCACTGGTTCTGGCACAATTAGCTACTCTGACAAAGTGAAGGGCCGCTTCACCATCTCCAGGGACGATGCCAAAAGCCAGCTGTATCTGCAAATGAACAGCCTCAAAGCTGAAGACACAGCAGTTTATTACTGTGCAAGAGACACAGTGAGAAGAAGTGAAGTAAAAACCTAAAATTCTTCAGGACAGCTCTGCAAGTCAATTCAGCCTCAGAAGGCTGCCTTTTTCTATGAGGGAAACTGACAAAACTGCCCGATTGCCAAGACAAGAAAGAACTGATAATGAAAATGGGTGTGTATGGGTGTGTGTGAGAGAGAGGGAGGGAGGGAGAGAGAATTGTATTCCTTAGTTAGAACTCTTTAGTCATTTATTGGATTTGTAGTTCAGTCCTCAGATCTGCCGCCTTCCACATCTGAGAGATTTGAAAGTTTAAATATGTTTAAAAAGATACCTTCCTCTATCAGTAGAAATGTAGCTATTTAATAAAATAAGGATTCTCTAAAACTCCTGATAATTTTATGGAGTGTGAAACCAAGGAAGGGTGTAGAAGCTAGAATATAAGTAGTCCTCTCCTCTTCATTTACCTCCCCTCCCCCCCTTCACTATTCTTCCCCTCCCCCTCCCTCCCATCCCATATCCTAATTACTCATTGAGAATTGATCACTTTTAGATAAAAACCTAAAATTCTTTCTTTACTTTTTCTTTCATCCTTTCCTTTTCCTTTCCTTTCATTTCCTTCCCATCCATACCCTTCTTCCTTCTTCCCTTCTACCTTCCCTTACCTTCCTTTCCTTTCCATTTTACAATACAATACAATAGCAGAGTTGGAAGGGACCTTGGAGGTCTTCTAGTCCAACCCACTGCCTAGGCAGGAAACCCTATACCATTTCAGACAGATGGCTGTCCAACACCTTCTTAAAGACTTCCAGTTTTGGAGCATTCACAACTTCTGGAGGCAAACTGTTCCACTGATTAATTGTTCTGTCAGGAAATTTCTCCTCAGTTTTAAGTTGCTTCTCTCCTTGATTAGTATCCACCCATTGCTTCTTGTTCCCCTTTCCTTTCCTTAATCTTCTTTCCTTTCCTGTCCTTTCCTGTCCTGTCCTGTCCTATTCTCTCGTTTCCTCCTTCCCTTCCCTTTTCATTTCCCTTCCCTTCCTTCCCTTCTCATTGTTTATTAGACTGTGTGAGTATCTACTGTTTCCATAAAATCCTCGCCATAAAGGAATCCTTGAGTTCACTGTACTTTTGCTTTGCTAAATGTAGAGCAACCTGAATTAGTTGAAGAATCCAAAGAGATTTTTTCAGTATAACTCGGTCTACCTAGAGATTGTGTATTTAATGCACACTTAGTGCATGCTCATCATATGTTAGCTTGAATCAATTCTGAAAAGTGGTGAAAACATTTTCAAGTCTTTCCTTTAGTTGTTCTAATTGAAGGATGCCTTCAGTTTTTTCAAGGCTGGAATGTTACTTCAAGATCACCTTTGTAGGAGCCTACAAGGAAAACTATTGAGATAAATGCACCAAGGAGCCCTTTTATCTCAACCAATATGTAAATCGAGGTGCAATTTCCCCTTTAAAGGAGTCAGATGGTTTTACTTTTAAAGCTACACCCACCAGCACAAATCTTGAGCACTTTCCCAAACCATTCCCTATCCATTCTTCTCCAGAGAAAGCCAAAATGACCCCATGGCTACAGTTGGTCTTCTTACTTGCATCCCTCAGAGGTAATTGTTCCCCTCTATAGGGAATTTCCTTCCATTTGCTTTTCTTTTATACAGGAGATCTCAATGAAATACTTTTCTTTTTAGGAGTCCAATCTCAAGTCCAGTTGGTGGAATCTGGAGGAGATGTGAGAAGACCTGGAGAGTCCCTCCGTCTCTCCTGCCAAGCCTCAGGATTCACCTTCAGCAGTTACAGCATGAACTGGGTGAGACAGGCTCCAGGGAAAGGACTTGAATGGGTGGCATATATATGGTCTTCCAATCTTCACTACTCTGACAAAGTGAAGGGACGCTTCACCATCTCCAGGGACGATGCCAAAAGCCAGCTGTACCTGCAAATGAACAGCCTCAAAACAGATGACACAGCCATCTATTACTGTGCAGGAGACACAGTGAGAGGAAGTGAATCTATAGCAAAGCAAAAACTGCCAATTTCACGTAACATGTTTTTCAGAGTATAAGATTTTGAAGAGACAAATTAAAAAAAAATTTGCACTCTGCAGACCTCCCAAAAATGGCCCATTTCTCACAAAAATGGGCCCAATTTTTTTCCAAAAAAAGTTCATGAATATCCTTTAGGAGGCTTGTAGAATGCTCCCGGGGGTGGGATGGGGGGCAAAACCAGGCAAAACCAGCCCATTTTTTGTCCAAAAAAAGTATGCATAGCCTTTAGGAGGCTTACTGAGTGCTCCTGGGGATTGGAGGGGGGGAGTAAGCAAAAAAGGGCACATTTTCCGCTCATTTCTGCCCTTCCCAGCCCCCAGGAGCACTCTGGAAGCCTCATAAAGGCTATTTTGGTGAAGGGGACAGGGTTTCGGGAGGCAAAAAAATGCTGTATTCAATGTATAAGATGCACCCAGATTTCCAGCTTCTTTTTTGAGGGAAGAGGTGCGTCTTATACTCCAAAAATATGATAGGCCTGTCTTTGAAACCTTAAGATTCTTACAGTTAGATTCCTGCCCCCCTTGGTCAGGTTTCACACCAGGGGGAGCTGTTCTCACAAAGCTCGCTGGCGGCCAGGGCATGGAAATCAACCATTGTGTACAAATCATATCTCCTTTCCGAGGCATATCGTTTCCATCTAGTATACTAACTGATTCACCAAATCGGTCTCAGGAGAATGCCACATCTCAAAGAAATCTCAATTTCCTCCTTAAAGCCATGTCTGATTTCAAAACAGATGCGGTTTGCAAACTGAAGATGCCTGAAATGTTTGCAAAGTATCAAATGTCACATCCTCCCAAGAGATGGTACAATATGAAGTTATGATGTGATTACTTTAATTGTGACCTTGAAACTTCTGTTCCTTGCCAATTGTGATTTAAGCCTTACTGTGTATGCAGCTAATATGAGTTTCTTCCATGGAAAACCTGGTTAAGGAAACACAGGTTCTTGAACTCAGATATATCATTTGAACTGCTTTACCATTTTTAGATGCTGTCTCTAACATGTCTGTTTAAAAAAGGAAATAGTCCATTCTTTCTCTTTGGGGCTCCGGACCACTTTCCTTAGGCTTAACCTTTCAGTGTAGTATTCATGAACTGGAATAGGGCTTAGTAACAAGGTCAGCCAATGAGGGCTGTTTGGAAACTGAAAAAGTATTTGCTGTGTGAGCAACAAGGAGACAGCAAGGAGCCTGGGCGTGGTTTAGCTCAACTATTCTGTACTAAAGCTCTGAGCTCAGAAACTCTTTGCTGCTCCTAACTGAAACTGAAACTGTTCTCTCCTCTACCTGTGTTTGCTTTTATTTACTACCACGTTGGAAAACTTGCTTTAGGTATTGTATATTTACTTCATGTGTTATATTATATATAAAGAGAAGTTAATGAATCCTGTTGAATCAGTCACCTGGGTGTGCTTTCTGGATGTGATTGCTGCTACAAACTCTGACATAACCCAAAATACTTTCTCTTACTTAATGTAAAGGCCTTTGTGTGCAGAATAAATTTAAAAAGAAAAAAGTGACTCTTGACTGTTCTTAACTTTTGGCATTTCAAAATCACCTTTATCAGACATTCAGCAAAGTTGATTAGGGAATTTGAGACACCTTTGACACTAGATCAGTGATCGTAAACCTTTTCCGCACGAGTGCCCAACCTGTAATATGTGTGCATGTGCCGGAGCACTGGAAACCCAAAGACCAGCAGGCTGGCTTGCACATGCCTGTGTTTTTATTGTTGTTAGGTAAGCTCCCTATAGGGAGAGCGAGTACGTTCAGCAAAGTGTTGTGAGAGTTGTGTTGGAAAACACACAAACCAGCATACAGAGACATTGCAGTTTAAATAGCCTTTTACTTTGGTGGAAATAGAGGTATCAGAGTCCATCAAACAGTCCAAGTCATACATGGATAAGACAGTCAGTCATCAACGTCTTTCAGTTAAGGGATAATCCAAATAACATAGTCCAGTATCCTAAAATCAGTTCAGAACTGAAAGTTTTCTAACACTTGCAAAACTTACAATAGCTCACGGCACTTCCAGATCAGCCCAGCATCTAACGAACAGAGAGCTAACAGTCATTCTGGCTCCCTCTTATGGCCGATTGAGGAAAACATCAGACAATCACATTTTACAGCATGATTTAATGAAACAGGTAAAACATTGTTACATGATTTATATATTGCCAACCTAACCGTTAGAATTATATTCCTAACAGTTGTTTTGGGCTGTTTTTCAGCTGTTTTAAGACTGTTTTTGGACCATTTTAAGGCCCTTTTCTCGCCGGAAAATGCCCTCAAAATAGGCTAGGTTTTTTGGCCATTTTCGTTGCTGTTTTCAGGCTGGTTTTTTGGGCTGTTTTCAGGCCAATTTTTGGACTGTTTCCAGGCTGTTTTCCAGTGGTCCATTGCCCATGAAGACCATCTTCTGGAAACCAGAAGATCAGCTGGCAACAGTGTGTATACCCACAGAGAGGACTCTATGTGCCATCTCTGGCACACATGCCATAGGTTTGCCATCACGGCACTAGACTGTGGATGTACAATTCATCTGTGAGTTTCAAATTGTGCCTTCTGGTTTCTTCTCCATTGTTCTTTTGCATTTCTTGAAAATAATGTGCACAAGGGAACAGTTGTAAAGTCTGTGCAAAGAGAATGTCCTAAGGGGTCTATTTATCTTAAGCGATATGTAAATTGAGGAATAATTTCCTCTTTAAAGCTCAGGGTTTCCCTCTTCAGGCAACACCCACCAACACAAAGTTTGTGCTGGTGATTTCCAGAATTCTCTGCTATCAATTACCCTCCATTCATCAGAGGGAGCAACAATGTTCCTGTACTTAAATTTGGTGTCATTTCTATTAATGCTCAGAGGTAATCATTTCTTAACCATTTGGGTTCTTTTTCTTTTAATTCTTATATGCAGGAGAGCTGACTGAGACTTCTTTCATTTTAGGAGTCCAGTCTCAAGGACAGGTGGAGACTGGAGGGGATGTGAGACGACCTGGGGAGTCCCTCCGTCTCTCCTGCCAAACCTCTGAATTCACCTTAAGTAGTGCCTACATGCACTGGATGAGAGAGGCTCCAGGAAAAGGACTTGAATGGGTGGCCCACATAAACCCTTCCAGTACTAGTTACTATTCAGACAAAGTCAAAGGCCGCTTCACCATCTCCAGGGACAATGCCAAAAGCCAGCTGTATCTGCAAATGAACAGCCTCAAAGCTGAAGACACAGCAGTCTATTACTGTGCAAGAGACACAGTGAGAGGAAGTGAATCTGAAGCTTAGCAAAAACCTTCCATTCCTTAAAGCAGCCTGCAAGTCCTTTCAGCTTCAGAAGGCTGCATTTTTCTGTGAAACTAACTTCCAGAGGAAGAAAGAGATGGTGAGATAAAAACTCAATTATTAAATCCTGCAAACAGAGAGACAAGTCTGGTTCACAATTCAAAAGGGTTTCTTTACAGAAAAATAAAAAAAATGTTTGCAAAGGCGGCCTCTTAGTCTCTTCCCAAATGGACTGATTACAAGGAGAGCAAAGAATAGCATTCAAACAATACCTTTTATACATTCTACTTCCAAGAAACTCTCCCCCTCTTGCTCATTTAAGTCATTTCTTTCATCATTCCATACTCTAAATGGTCAACTTGACAATTTCTTGAGAGGCCCCTGTCTCTTATTTGGTTTTTTCTGGTGCCTGAGCAGATGGCTTCCTATCTAACTTGTAAACGGCTTGGAATAACAAAGGTTATCTTGTCCTGTTTACTGAACACATTTTGTGGTTAGCAAAAGCATAGTTACATATTACACATTTTAGGCAAGAATATTATGGGTTATACATTAAACATGGTAAAAGAATACAAAAGCAACCTTTTAATATTTTATAAAAGTGTAACTTAATATCATTTCCTTCAAGATGATCTTGGAATCAGCAGCTCTCAAATTAAGAAAAAAAACACTCATACAGATGTAGACACATCCTTTTTTAAATCATATTTTTTTCAAAGACACTTTTCTTTTTTGTTGGGAATATAGATATGATATAATTCTTATTGGGTGGTCATCTACTCTTATGTTGAGATTGGAAGAAAAGAAAGCAATCATTCTTTCCTTTAATTCATGTGTTTTAAATCCTCTTACGACTTATTTAACTGTTAAGAAAATCAATTTAAAATTTGTTCATCTCACGTGAGTGCAATATGCAGTTTTATAGAAAAGTGAAACTCTCCTTAAAGTCCTTCATGTGGTCTCCACTTCTTCTCCCCTCCTGGAACAGAAGAACCTGGAAATAAGAAGACAAAACTTTTGCCAGACCAATTCTCGAATATAGCTCATCTGCCTGGAATCCACACTGTATATCGGACATTAATAAAATCAAGCAAGTCCAAAGATATTTCACAAGAAGAGTCCTCCGCTTCTGTGCTCACAATAGAATAGCTTATGAGCCCAAAATTTTGGTTGCTAAGCAAGAACATTGTTAAGTGAGCTTCACCACATTTTACCCAATCCATGACGTCTCCTGGTGAGTGACATCAACTTGGCAACTCCCACCCAGTCACATGACTGTCAAGCCACTCCCACAAAAAAGGCCACACATACAGAATAGGTTCTAAAATTTATTGAAACCCACCACTGCTGATGCCTATTGATCTACTGCCATTTGCAGTGTTTAGAACTGTTTTGGTGGACAGGAGCTGTGGCAAGTAATGGGAGCTCACCCCATCAGACGGCACTGGGGTCTCAAATCAGGGCTACCAGCTTTCCACCGAAGTAAGCCTAACTTTCTCCTATGTCTGTGTTGGCGAACCTATGTCATGCGTGCCACATGTGGCTCACAGATCCCTCTCTGCAGGCATGCAAGCCATCACACCAGCTCAGTTCTGCTGCGCATGCACACGTGTCTCCCGCCAACCAGCTGATTTTTGGATCTCTGGCACATATGCACGGGATGCATGAGGGAGATGTGCGTGCATGAGCACGGAATGGAGCACACATGCAGGGGTCATGCACACATCCATGGAGGCCCCAGAACAGTGGCGTGTGCATGTGCAGGCGCATGAGGGGAGGGCAGGCAAATTGCATTATGGGTGTGCATACCTGCACACCTATGGCATTCAGCACCAAAAAGGTGAGCCCTCACAGTCCTATGTATTCCCAATAAAAAGCATGATGGTTCTGTGACTGAACTTCATTTAAAATCCAGGTGTGAAATCTATGGCCAAAGATATACCGCATTTTCGGAGTATAAGACACACCAGGATTTTGAAGAGGCAAATAAAAAAAAAAAACGTTTTTGCATTCTGCAGACCTCCCCAAAATGGCAGATTTTTCATGAAAATGGGCGCATTTCTTTTTTAAAAAAAGGGCATGAATAGCCTTTAGGAGACTTGTAGCGTGCTCCTAGGGGCTAGTGGGGGTCAAAATTGAGTAAAAATCAGGCCATTGTTTGTTCATTTCTCTCCTCCCAGGCCCCCAGTAGCACTCTGAAAACCTCCTAAAGGCAAGGCATGGCCATTTTGGTGAAGGGAGTAGGGTTTCTGGAGGCAAAAAATGTTGTGTTCAGTGTATAAGTCGCAGCCAGATTTCCATCCGCTTATTTGAGGGGAAAAGGCTCGTCTTATACTCTGAAAAATATGATATATAAGCAACTGCAGCGGACTTGTTTCTATGTCAGTTATTTAAACCAAGACACAATTTCCTCCATAAATGAGCCACATGGTTTTCCTTTTCAGTCTACACACCCCAACACAAAGTTTGGGCACTTTCCATAATCTTTTCTGATCCCTTCAATTCATTGAAGAATAAAGAATAATTCTCATGGGTGAAACTTGACATCCTTACTAGCAGCCCTCAGAGATAATGCTTTCCTTTCTGGAGAATTTAGTTCCATTTGTTCTTTTTGTGTACAGGAGATTTCAGTCAAGTACCTTTCTTTCTAGGTGTCCAGTTGAAGGTTTAAGCGTCCTGGGAAAAGGCCAGGATTTTTCACTCTATTTCTCCTGCCTTGCCTCTTGATTAGCTTCCACACCCATTACATGAAACGGCTGACAGAGGCACCTGGAAACAGCTGCAATAGATGGCATCAATCAAAGGTTCTATATTATTTACTGCACGGATAAAGGGAAGGGATGCTTCACTCTTTCCAAAACCAAATTCTATTAGCAAAGGACACAGCTGATTATTTAGCGTTATTTGAAAACCACACTTGTAAAGTCTGTGCAAAGAAACCTATAAGAGAATGCCTGGAGGGGCCCATTTATCTGAAGTGATATGTAAATTGAGGCACAATTTCCTCTTTAAAGCTCAGGGTTTCCCTCTTCAGGCAACACCCAGCAACACAAAGTTTGTGCTGGTGATTTCCAGAATTCTCTGCTATCAATTACCCTCCATTCATTAGAGGGAGCAACAATGTTCCTGTGCTTAAATCTGGTGTCCTTTCTATTAATGCTCAGAGGTAATCACTTCTTAACCATTTGGATTCTTTTTCTTGTAATTCTTACATGCAGGAGAGCTGACTGAAACTTCTTTCATTTTAGGAGTCCAGTCCCAAGTCCAGTTGGTGGAGACCGGAGGGGATGTGAGAAGACCTGGGGAGTCCCTCCGTCTCTCCTGCCAAACCTCTGGATTCACCTTAAGCAGTGCCTACATGCACTGGGTGAGACAGGTTCCTGGGAAAGGACTTGAATGGGTGGCACACATAACACCTTCCAGTGCTACTTACTATTCAGACAAAGTCAAGGGCCGCTTCACCATCTCCAGAGACAATGCCAAAAGCCAGCTGTATCTGCAAATGAACAGCCTCAAAGCTGAAGACACGGCAGTCTATTACTGTGCAAGAGACACAGTGAGAGGAAGTGAATCTGAAGCTTGGTAAAAACCTAAAATTCATCAGGACAGCTCTGCAAGTCAATTCAGCCTCAGAAGGCTGCCTTTTTCTATGAGGGAAACTGACAAAACTGCCTGATTGCCAAGACAAGAAAGAACTTATAATGAAAATGTGTGTGTGTATGGGTGTGTGTGAGAGAGCGGGGAGGGAGGGAGAGAGAATTGTATTCCTTAGTTAGAACCCTATAGTTGTTTATTGGATTTGTAGTTCAGTCCTCAGATCTGCTGCTTTCCACCTTTGAGAGATTTGAAAGTATAAGCATACCTTCCTCCATCAGTAGAAATGTAGCTATTTAATAAAATAAGAATGCCCTAAAACTCCTAATAATTTTATGGAGTGTGAAACCAAGGAAGTGCATAGAAGCTGGAATATAAGTAGTCCTCTCCTCTCAACTTACCTTCCCTCCTTTCCCCTTCACTATTCTTCCCTCCCCCTTCCCTCCCATCCCATATCCTAATTACTCATTGAGAATTGATCACTTTCTAGTAAGAACTTTTGAACTCTTTTGTTCTAGGTCCAATTACAGAGTTTGCTGGAAGAAAATGTAATTAAAATGGCTTGAAAATTTCAGTTTCATCTTCCCTGTTTACAAAGTGATCTGGCTTCATAAAGAACTATTACTACTACTACTACTACTACTACTACTACTACTACCACCACCACCACCACCACCACCACCACCACCACCACTACAATGAATGTATTTTGTCCCTTTAGTACCGTGGCAGATAAAAATAAATGAAACCAGATGATCATTTGTTTACATATCTAAACCGCCATAGAAAAATTGAGGAAGCATCTGGACCCAAAAATCTTCCTCGGAGAATTGGGAAGTTGTTGTCCTCACCTCCTCACTTTTGGCACTAGGGGGCAATGTTGTCACATGGCGTATGCACCCGGCGGGGGTGGGGTAGAGAAGAAAACATTAGATATTGTCTCATTTTAGGTTGTTTTTTTGTGGGCGGCATGACAATTTTTTCATCTTATTTTTGTAATAGTTCAGTGAAAAGTTCACATGAAAATCTCACATCTCAGAAAAATATAATCCTCACAATGAAACGGATAGATAGATAAATAGATAGATAGATAGATAGATAGATAGATAGATAGATAGATAGATAGATAGATGATATATAGATATATAGATAGATAATGAATGAATGATCGATCTATCGAGAGATAGGCAGACAGACAGATAGATTTTTCCACAGAGAAGTTGTCTACAATCTGGAAATGTTCTTCATACTTTTCTGTCCATTGAAACAACCTAAAGGGACAATTGATCATGTGAAGCAGACATGTAAAACAGCTCAAAATTCATGGATACAAATTCACACAGTAATCCAGAGGGTTTAACAAGCTAATGTACATTTGAAACCGAAGCGGTTTTCTTTTGGGACTAATGGACAGGAAATTAGAAGAAGAGTCATGGAATTTCATTTTTATAATTTATTTGCTTGTTGAATTCCTCTGCTGCTCCCCTCAATGATAAGGCAACCGTGGACAACTTTCAAGCAATAACATGATAGAGAAAAAGGCAAATTTTGCTTAAATTACAATTGCAATTATAAGGTTATATAAATCCTAGATCAAGGAGACAGGTGTCTCACAGGAATTAGATATTGTTCTTACCCTGTCAAACACTTCCAGCATTGATCAATCCTTTCATGTTCCCAAGGCCTCTGGCAAAACCTGGATTTGATGTCCTTTTCCATGGCCAAAAGAACGGAGCCAGTTCTAACTTCTGCTGGGAGATTGTGCCACAAAATGGGGCCACCGAAGAAAAGGCTCCTCTCCATGACCCCTTCAACTGAAATTCCTTGGCTGACAGGGCTCACAGCAGGCCCCTTGACTGGTGCAAATGGGGCAAGGGAGTCCTATTGGAAGAAGATGGCTTCACAGAGTCAATTTATCTAGGATAACAGCAAGGAGTGTATTATATGCTCAAAAATGGAAAGACCCCCCAAACCGCCCACAATGGAGGAACGGCTGGAGAAGATGAAGAAATTTGGGGAGATGGCTAAGCTGTTTTTTTTTTTTTAATCAGAAAGAAATCTGTCTTCAAGGTTGATTGGAAATTGTATGAAATTTGTGTGTAATACAAAAATATATATATTCTCGTGATTTGTGGTTTTGATGATTAGAAAAAATAAGAAAAGAGAAAAAAATGTGGGCTTTTTGGCAATTATAAAAGTTTATAATGTAATATATTTCAAACTGAAAGTTTCTTTTTCCCCATTTCTTCTCATTTTCTCTCTCTGAATTTTTATTCTTTACTTTTTTCTTTCATCCTTTCCTTTTCCTTTTCTTTCCTTCCCCTCCATTCCCTTCTTCCCTTCTACCTTCCCTTCTTCCTTCCGTTCCTTTCCTTTCCAATTTACAATACAATACAATAGCAGAGTTGGAAGGGACCTTGGAGGTCTTCTAGTCTAACCCCCTGCATAGACAGGAAACCCTATACCATTTCAGACAGATGGCTGTCCAACACCTTCTTGAAGAACTCCAGTGTTGGGGCATTCACAACTTCTGGAGGCAAATTCTTCCACTGATTAATTGTTCTAATTGTTAAGAAATTTCTCCTCAGTTCTAAGTTGCTTCTCTCCCTGATTATTTTCCACCCATTGCTTCTTGTTCCCCTTTCCTTTCCTTAATCTTCTTTCCTTTCCTGTCCTGTCCTATTCTCTCATTTCCTCCTTCCCTTCCCTTTTAATTTCCCTTCGCTTCCTTCCCTTCTCATTGTTTATTAGACTGGGTGAGTATCTACTCTTTCCATAAAATCCTCGCCATAAAGGAATCCTTGAGTTGACTGTAATTTTGCTTTGCTAAATGTAGAGCAACCTGAATTAGTTGAAGAATCCAAAGAGATTTTCTTAGTATAACTCGGTCTACATAGAGATTGTGTATTTAATGCACACTTAGTGCATGCTCATCATATGTTAGCTTGAATCAATTCAGAAATATGGTGAACATTTTCAAGGCTTTCCTTTAATTGTTCTAATTAAAGGATGCCTTCAGTTTTCTCAAGGCTGGAATGTTACTTCAAGATCACCATTGTAGGAGCCTACAAGGAAAACTATTGAGATAAATGCAGCAAGGAGCTCTTTTATCTCAACCAATATGTAAATCGAGGTGCAATTTCCCCTTTAAAGAAGTCAGATGGTTTTACTTTTAAAGCTATGCCCACCAGCACAAAATTTGAGCACTTTCCCAAACCATTCCCTATCGATTCTTCACCATTCATTAGAGAAAGCCAAAATGACCCCATGGCTGAAGTTGGTGTTCTTACTTGCATCCCTTGGAGGTAATTGTTTCCCTCTATAGGGAATTTCCTTCCATTTGCTTTTCTTGTATACAGGAGATCTCAATGAAACACTTTTCTTTTTAGGAGTCCAATCTCAGGTCCAGTTGGTGGAGTCTGGAGGGGATGTGAGAAGACCTGGGGAGTCCCTCCGTCTCTCCTGCCAAGCCTCTGGATTCACCAGAGCAGCTATGATATGAGTTGGGTGAGACAGGTCCCAGGGAAAGGACTTGAATGGGTGGCATATATATGGTCTTCAAATCTTTATTACTCTGACAAAGTCAAGGGACGCTTCACCATCTCCAGGGACGATGCCAAAAGTCAGCTGTATCTGCAAATGAACAATCTCAAACTAGAAGACACGGCTGTCTATTACTGTGCAAGAAACACAGCGAGAGGAAGTGAATCTGAAGCTTGGCAAAAACCTACCATTCCTTAAAGCAGCCTGCAAGTGCTTTCAGCCTCAGAAGGCTGCATTTTTCTTGAAACTAACTTCCAGAGGAAGAAAAAGATTGTGATATAAAAACTCAATTATTAAATCCTCCAAACAGAGAGACAAGCCTGGTTCACAATTCAAAAGGGTTTCTTTACAGAAAAATAAAGAAAATGTTTTCAAAGGCAGCCTCCTAGTCTCTTCCCAAATGGATTGAGTACAAGGAGAGCAAAGAATAGCATTCAAACAATACCTTTTATACATTCTACTCCTAAGAAACTCTCCCCCTCTTGCTCATTCATTTAAGTCATTTCTTTCATCATTCCATACTTAAAAGGGTCAACTTGACAATTTCTTGAGAGGCCCCTGTCTCTTATTTGTTTTTTTCTGGTGCCTGAGCAGATGGCTTCCTATCTAACTTGAACGTAGGTCCCTGTAAACTTGGAATAACAAAGGTTATCTTGTCCTGTTTACTGAACACATTTTGTGGTTAGCAAAAGCACAGTAACTTATTACATGTTTTAGGCAAGAATATAATGGGTTGTACATTTAACATGGTAAAAGAATACAAATGCAACCTTTTAATATTTTATAAAAATGTAACTTAATATCATTTCCTTCAAGATGATCTTGGAATCAGCAGCATGGGATCATCTCTGAGCAGCTCTCAAATTAAGAAAAAAACACTCATACAGATGTAGACACATCCTTTTTTTAATCATATTTTTTTTCAAAGACACTTTCCTTTCCATTGGGAATGTAGCAGAGGTGGGTTGCTACCAGTTCGCACCTATTCAGTAGAACTGGTTCATCAAATCTACCGAACCTGTTAGAAGAGGTTCCACCAGTGGACCCGGAAAGCAGGACACAGCTACAGAAGGGGTTACAAAATTTTTTGAAACCCACCACTGGTCCTTGGATATGATTATTCTACACTATCATGCTCATATGTATAAAACTCAGTCCCTCTGTGAAAGGTAAGGATAACTACTGCATTTGTGGTGCAATCAAAACATTGTGTGTGTTGAAGTTATTTTAATGCAAACCAAAGATGCTGAATAAATCTATATCAATTCAGTATAGTTTATTACAGTCATAGGCCAGGACAAATAAAAACAATTGAAAATTCCAGGATAAAATAAATAGATAACAAGTGAAATCAATGATAAAATCCAGTCTGTCAATTATACATGGTCTAATTAAGGGGTTGGCAACCTTAAATAATCAAAGAGCCACAAAGGTCTTAACCAGAGGCCCTCCGTTCAATTCTTGAGCCGACTGGAAGTCCTGTTTACCCACCATAGAGTCTACTCCTAGTGCAAAATCCTTTTTCCTCTGCCTGTCCTAACTGAAAGCTCTATCAATTGTGGAGCTGACCAGAAAACCCAGTCCTTGCCATAGAGTCTCCTCTTGGGGTACCCTGTTCCCCCCAAACCGGAAGCTCCTCTCAAATTTGTGGTGCCAACTGGTGACAGGGAGCAGCAGCAGAGGGATGAAAGAGCCACATGCAGCTCCAGAGCCATGGGTTGCTGACACCTGGTCTAACTACACTAAAATTATAATCAAATTGCATTGCCCATAGTCAGTTTTATACTAAAGGATTAAGCACTGCAACGGGTTTCCAACATTTGTTGTCTAAGACAACTATGGTGTTTTAGACATGTTTTTTTTTTTCTGATGGGCGCAGAATCTAGCTACTTCCCTGTAGTTATGGAATGTTCATTCTCAAATACTTTGGCTACCTAATGATGAGAAAGGACTCACTGGAGAAGAGCCTAATACTAGGAACAATGGAGGGCAATAGATGAAGGGGACAGCAGAGAATGAGGTGTCTGAATGGCATCGAAAACATAGGATTTTTTTCAGCCACGGCGGGTGGGTGGGTTGGCAAGGTCCCCCACCCCCACCCCCAGTTCACTGCTTCCAGTTTGGGCGAACCAATCCAAAGCAGCGGAATACCACATCTATAACCAGAAGATTCAGCAATCTATTACTGGGCAAGAGGCAAAAAAGGGGGAAGTGAATCTGAAGCCAATTGAAAACGTTTCTTTCTTCACTCTTCAAATTTACTAAGTCCCAGGTCCTGGACTAGTCAATGAAGTTTCATCACTTTCTAGTGAGAATTTCAGGCAGAACTGATTTCTTCCAGGTAGCAAAGAGTTTGCTGTAAGAAAATGAAATATTCCAAGTTAACTCACTTGGTTTGAAAGCCAGTAGTTGCATTACCAGAGAGATAGAATCAAGATCGTGTGAAGTATAAGTACCGCTTCATAAAGCCTTAGTAAGGTCACACCTGGAGTACTGCACCCAGTCTTAGTCGCCACATTATTAAAAAGATGTGGAAACTTTGGAAAGACGACAGAGAAGAACAACTAAGATGATTAAAAGTATGGAGGGTAAAACACATGAAGAACAGTTGGAAGCTTTATTTTGGAAATTTCAGATCTATAATGTTCCCGGAGAAGCTGAGAACCTTTATAAAATGATTAATGTTTGTCACCAGATAAAATGTTTGAATATTTCAAATCTTTCCTGGATATGAAATCATTGAGGTGCATATTATATTTGCTTCGTGTGAAAAAAAAATGTGGAAAAATGCATACAGATATATACAGCAATCTAGAAGATTGTAAAGTTCGCCTCAATGTATTACAAAAGAACATAGTCGAGAGACTATAATCCTTACTAACGAGCCGTTTCTGACTTTAGAACAGAAATCAGAGCTTATTGAAGCTTCCCTGGAACTTAATGCATTTATTTATTTTTATTTATATATTTTGTTTGTCAAACGTGCACAAGGTAACAGGCATAACTATGAACATAAACCTGAACAAAGGAAAAGGGGGTAAGTAGGACAGGGACGGTAGGAACACTGGTGTGCTTATGTACAACCCCTCTTAGGAATGGGGAGAGGTCCATGGTAGACAGTTGGAGGTTGAAGCCGTGAAGGGTTTGATGATGTAACAACAGAGTCAGGTAGAGCATTCCAGGCGTTGACCACTCTGTTGCTGAAGTCGCATTTTCTGCAATCGAGGTTGAAGAGGTTTACCTTGAGTTTGTTTCAATTGTTTGCCCGTGTATCATTGTGGTTGAAGCTGGAATAGTCGTTGACAGGTAAGACGTTGTAGCAGAGAATTCTGTGTACTGTTGCTTAGATCACATTGTAGGACGTATTTGAGGTTTTCAATAAAATAAAATAGCAATTTTGCAGGAAACATCAGATGTGGTAGCCTTTTGATGTCCGCTCCAATAAACAAGTTTACTCTTGATTGCTTTGCATCATTTCGAGAACTGTGGATTTTATTTTCAAGCTTTTGTTTTACTTAATATGCAATAAATTTGTCCTTTCTCCATTAACTGACGGGGAGGGGATGTAACACAATCCTTTGTATAATTGAAAAATGCACAAGAAAGCTATATTCACTGAAATGTATTAATCAATGCCCTGTGTGGCTCTTTTATCCCAACAGATATGCAAATCGAGAGACAATTTCCCCTTAAAAGAGCCCAATGGTTTGCCTTTTCAGACAACTCCCACCAACATAAACCTTCTGCTATTCCCAGAATCCTCCAGAATCCTATCAATTTCATCTATTAGCAAAAATGTGGCTAAACATTCTGTCCATATTTGTAGTTTTCAAAGGTAATTATTGCCACTATATAGATTATTGCTATATTTTGCTCTTGCGTGCAAGAGATCTATTTAAAAAAGCTCCTTTCTTTTTAGGAGTCCAATCTCAAGTCCAGTTGCTGGAGTCTGGAGGGGATGTGAGAAGACCTGGGGAGACCCTCCGTCTCTCCTGCCAAGCCTCTGGATTCACCTTCAGCAGCTATAGTATGTTCTGGGTGAGACAGCCTCCTGGGAAAGGACTGGAATGGGTGTCCCTCATAAACACAGCTTCTAGCACTTACTACTCTGACAAAGTCAAGGGACGCTTCACAATCTCCAGGGACAATGCCAAAAGCCAGCTGTATCTGCAAATGAACAGCCTCAAAACCGAAGACACAGGAGTCTATTACTGTGCAAGATACACAGTGAGAGGAAGTGAATCTGAAACCAAGCAAAAACATTCCTTTCTTCACTCTTCAACTTTATGGAGCCCCACGTCCTGGATTAGTCAATGAGGATGGATCACTGTCCACTGAGAGCTTCATGAAGGATTATTTTGTTCTTGATATCACAGAGTTCGCTGTTAGAAAAATTTAAAAAGTTCATCAGTCTGTTTAAAAGCCAGGGCAACCCTAGGCTGCATTGACAGACTGATAGAATCAAGATTACATGAAGCATCACTTTAAAAAGCCTTTGGAAGATCACACCTGCAATGATGCAACCAGTTTTGGTGACCACATTATAAAAAAAAAGATATTGAGACTTTGGAAAGAGGGCAGAGAAGAGAAATAAGTTGACTGGCATCTGGAGGCTGAGACATACAAAGAACAATTGCAGGATTTGTGTATGGCTAGTCTAATAAAAAGAAGGACTAGGGATGACATTTTTTGCATAAAGCAAAATAAAGGCTAAGGGGGCAATCTTATAGTAAACATCAGCTGTTCCAGCCTTTTAATATCTTCTCTAATGTTCGGACAGTGTTGGCTCTTTGGCTTTGAACCAGAGATGAGCAGCCCACCTAAGATTTGTTAATGATAGCAGATATGTACAGGGATGAAAGTAGAACCTATTTTTTTCTACTTGCATTTTTTTGTGCATTTAAACTGCTAAATTGGCAGAAGCTGTGGCAAGTAACTGGTGCTCCCCCTCCCCCTTTATGCAGCATTAGTGATTGGAACGACTGAACTGCTGACCTTTCTGATTGACAAGCTCAGCGTCTTAGCCACTGAGCCACCTCGTCCCTTAAAGTTAAACATATATTTATTTCATTGGTGCTTACAACAAAATCAGTGTTGAAACATTAAAAGCATGTTGTACCAGAAAAACTAATCAACATGATAAACATTTGAAGAACACACGAAGCTTGGAAAAACACAATAATACTCAGTAAGCCATACAGTTGATGTACTTATATGATACAAGATGCATCGAAGGGTTAACATACACAGATTAGTATGGGGCCCTTAGGCTTGCGGGACTTCAGGCAACAGCCCATCAGGCCCCTGAATTAAGGCATCCCTGAGTATCCTGGCATAATATAGGAAATGAAACTTGAGGATGATCTTTCTAAACTGCCACACAGATATTGAGGAAACATCTGGACCTAAAGAATCTCCTCAGAGAATTAGGAAGATTGTATCCTCTCCACACTTTGGACATCAGGGGGCAATGTTGTCACACCAAACTCCATGGCCTATGGGGGTGGGGTAGAGAATAAAACAAGCATTGTTAGATATTTCTTCATTTTGAAAATGTGACAATTTTTTATTTTATTTTTTGTCATAGTTCACTGAATGTTCTCTCAGGAGACTTTCACATCTCAGAGGTCCTTTGGTTTTGACCACAAAGCTGAGGATTTTAATAAAATTGTTTGTGTTGTTCAGGAGGGAAACTGCCTGGAATGTTTAAGGGGATTTCAAATTTCCATGCAGAGACATCACCCTGCCAACAAAAATGTGTATAGTCAATGCTATAGTTTACAATATTGTTGTCCAATTAAAGGACTATGCAGCTAGAGTGGTCATTCTGTCTGTACTAGTGTAGCCGGAATAGTATGTCTGCAGTTAAGGGTTAATCAAGGCCCTGTGTGACTCTTTTATCCCAACAGATATGCAAATCAAGACACAATTTCCCCTTTAAAGAAGCCCAATTTACTTTTAAGGCAACACCCACCAACATCAACCTTCCACTATTTCCAGAATCCTCTCCTATCAGTTTCATCTATTCATTGCAGGGAGCAAAAATGTGGCTAAACTTTCTGTCAATACTTGTAGTCCTCAAAGGTAATTATTGCCACTATATATATACATTATTTAATGTTCCGCTCTAGCATACAAGATATCTATTTAAAAAGCTCCTTTCTTTTTAGGAGTCCAATCTCAAGTCCAATTGGTGGAGTCTGGAGGGGATGTGAGAAGACCTGGAGAGTCCCTCCGTCTCTCCTGCCAAGCCTCTGGATTCACCTTCAGCAGCTATGGCATGTACTGGGGGAGACAGGCTCCAGGAAAAGGACTGGAGTGGGTGTCACACATAAACACAGCTTCTAGCACTTACTACTCAGACAAAGTGAAGGGATGCTTCACCATCTCCAGGGACAATTCCAAAAGCCAGCTGTATCTGCAAATGAACAGCCTCAAAACCGAAGACACAGGAGTTTATTGCTGTGCAAGGGACACAGTGAGAGGAAGTGAATCAGAAGCCAAGCAAAAACCTTCCTTTCTTCACTCTTCATCTTTATCGAGCCCCAGGTCCTGGATTAGTCAATGAGGATTGATCATTGTCTAGTAAGAGCTTCAGGAAGGACTCTTTCATTCTAGATATCACAGAGTTTGCTGTCAGAAAAATGAAAAAGGCCAAGTTCATCAGTCTGTTTAAAAGCCAGGACAACCCTAGGCTGCTTTAACAGACGTATAGAATCAAGATTACATGAAGCGTCACTTTATAAAACCTTTGGAAGATCACAGCTGCAATGATGCATCAAGTTTTGGTGACCACATTATATTAAAAAAAGATATTGAGACTTTGGAAAGAGGGTAGAGAAAAGTAATAAGATCACTGGCATCTGGAGGCTGAAATATACAAAGAAAAATTGGAGGATTTGTGTATGCCTAGTCTACTGAAAAGAAGGACTAAGGGTGACATTTTTTGTATAATACAAATTAAAGGTTAAGGGAGAAATCTTATAGTAAACATCAGATGTGCTAGCCTTTTAATATCTTCTCTAATTAATTATAGGGACACGGTGGCTCAGTGGCTAAGACACTGAGCTTGTTGATCAGAAAGGTCAGCAGTTCGGCTGTTCTAATCCCTTGTGCCACATAACAGAGTGAGCTCCCATTACTTGTCCCAGCTTCTGCCAACGTAGCAGTTTGAAATCACGTAAAAATGCAAGTCGAAAAATAGGGGCCACCTTTGGTGGGAAGGTAACAGTGTTCAGTGCACCTTCGGCATTTAGTCATACCAGCCACATGACCACGGAGACGTCTTCAGACAGCGCTGGCTCTCCGTCTTTGAAACAGAGATGAACACACACACACATGCACACACACACACACACACACACACACACACGAGTCAGTAATGACTGGCAGATATACACACTGCATGTAGGGACCAATGTGGTCCATATTTTTCTATTTGCATTTTTACAAACTTTCGAACTGCTAGGTTGGCAGAAGCTGGGAGAAGCAACGGGAGCTCACCCCATTATATGGTGTTAGGGATTTGAACCACCAAACTGCTAACCTTTCCGATCGACAAGTTTAGCATCTTAGCCACTGAGCCACCACATCCCTTGAAGTTAAACATATATTTATTTCATTGGCACTTACAACAAAATCGGTGTTGAACAACTAATCTACATGATAAACATTTGGACAACACACAAGGCTTGAAAAAACACAATAATACTCAGTAAGCCATACAGTTGATGTACTTATATGAAACAAGATGCATTGAAGTGTTAACATACACACTTTAGTATGGGGCCCCTATTCTTGTGGGACCACAGGCAACAGCCCATCAGGCCCCTGACTTAAGGCAGCCCTGAGTATCAAGGCATAAGAAAGGAAAGGAAACATGAGGATGATCTTTCTAAATATCCAAACTGCCACACAAATATTGAGGAAACATCTGGACCTAAAGAATCTCCTCAGAGAATTAGGAAGATTGTGTCCTCTCCTCACTTTGGACACCAGGGGGCAATGTTGTCACACCAAACTCCATGGACTATGGGGGTGGGGTGGAGAATAAAACAAGCATTGTTATATATTTCTTCATTTTGAAAACATGACAATTTTTTATTTTATTTTTTGTCATAGTTCACTGAATGTTCTCTCAAGAGAATTGCATATCTCAGGGGTCCTTTGGTCTCGACCACAAAGCTGAGGAATTTAATAAAATTGTTGGTGTTTTTCACGAGGGAAACTGCCTGGAATGTGTAAGGGTACTTCAAATTTCAAAGCAGAGACATCAGTCTGCCAACAAAAGTGTGTATAGTCTAGGTGATGGTTTTCCCAGTTGTAATGGATGGCTGTGAAGGTTGGATCATAAGAAAGGCTGAACTCGCTTCCGGTCTGGCGTCACGCTGGAACGGGCTGCTGACAGACTCTCTGTTCGGTTCGCCCGGTCTTTCCACGAGCGTGGCCGTAATAGGCAAGGTCCCTTCGAGGTGCGAGGACCTTTGGAGAGGGGAAACCTCTGTGCAGTGGAGGGTGAAAGGCGATCTCCTCCCACGAAGCAAGAGGCTCCCTCAGAGTTCGTGCAAAAGAGGTCGGCTGATTAATGGCCGACCAGAAGGCGTGACTGCCAGCCACTAATAAGGAAGGGAGAGACAGCTGCAGGGAATATAGCGGACCAAATGACGGTAATCACAAGATCTGACTTAAAAGCCTAAACCTAAAAGATAAACAACTTTACTGCAATAAATACAGATACGTGTGTGGGCGCATTTATCTGCAGCGGCTATTAAATACAAACAGTGAACTTTTGTGAAAGCTGATTGACGTTGTGAATAGAAGAAGACAGGCTTTGGACTAGTTAAATTTGAGGATTAACAGAGGACGAGACGAAGAAGAGAAGCTGGATTTGCCTGCCTGGGAAAAAGGAAAGAAGTTTAATCACAAGGGTTTGAAGTACCCGGTGTCATATTACAGCCAGAGACAGCAGAAGGAAAACACTACACTGACAACAGGAAGAGATTGATGGGTGAGTTCTAAATACTTTCTGGCCTCTCCTGCACCCTGTCGTATCACGCTGAAACGTTTCTCTTCCTGACTCTCCCAGATACTATAGAATTAACTGAGCCTATATTTCACAGCCCTGCTCCAGCTTAATTACCCTGTATGTACCCCGGGCTCTGTATAACTACTTAAGCAGCACTCAGAAGGTACTAGACTTACACCTTATAGGGGAAGAGCTGAATTAAAGCAAATGGCAACGAAAACAGTAACCTTAATTAAAGGGAGTAAAAAGCAAACTCCCCTATCTACCCCGGTGAGGGAAAAGTCCCCTGAGGGCAGGCAAACGGGAGATAAGGCAGCCCCAACCCTGCAAGACCAGGAAGTAACAATGGACTCCCTACAAGAGACAATATTGAAGATGGGGGAAAGTGTCGCCAAAGGCCTGGAGGGAGTAAAGAATGAAATGCGTGAAGTAAGAAACAATATGGGAAAAATTGAGGAACGTATAGGAGTAATACAAACAGCGCTGCTGAAAAATGAGCAGGAAATTCAAAATGTTAAGGGGAGAACGGAAATAGCGGAAAAAAGGATAGACAAAGTGGAGGACAATCTGGAATCTATAAACTCAAGCCTGGAGGAGGCCATCCTCCAGCTAGAATTAGAGCGATCAGCATATTATTTAAGACTACAAAACGTGGAGGAAGCAAAAGATGAAAACCTCCGGGAGCTGATTGGAGAAATCCTGGGATTAGTCCTCGGCAGGCCGAAAAAAGAGGTTATTAATGATCTGGACGAAGCCTATAGAGTCAATACAGGCTTCGCGAGACGCCACCGGCTTCCGAGGGAGATCCATGTGAGGGTGTTGAGAAGACAGCTGAGAGAGGACATTCTAAGTACAATAAGAGGGGACTCTCTAACATACAAAGGTAAAGAAATTCTCATCTTAAAACAGACTCCACGGAGAGTCAGAGAGAAGAGAAGGAAATACAACTTCCTCTCCACACGTTTAAACAGAGACAGAATTCAGTTCAGATGGCTCCTTCCAGAAGGAATGTTGATAACATGGAGGGAAAAGAAATACCGAATAGATACCTTGGCGAAAGCTCAAGAATTCCAGGAACTTTTACTAGCAGACGATGAGAGATTTAATAAAGAAGGACTTTTAAGACAGGGGGACACTATAATTGAAACTCAACCAGAGGGGCGGGGGCCAGGAGAGGCCAGAGAACGAGAGAGATATGGCAGAGAAGATTCGAGAGCAAGGTCACCCATCGAGACTCGATCCAAAGGTGCCCTCAAAGCGAATAACGTGTAAGGGAATTGAAGAATGGGAAACGAATGTACTATCAGCTAATGTAAATGGTCTTAACATAACTTCCAAAAGAAAACGTGTACTGTTGGATCTAGTGAAACAAAAGTTAGATGTAATCTGTCTTCAGGAAACCCACATTAAAGAAAAATACAATAACCTGTTGGTCTGTCCAAAACTAGGTAAAACATTCTGCTCGTCAGCACAAACCAGAAAAAGAGGAATTGTGATGTATATAAAAGAATGGTTGAACCCCAAATTAATATATGCAGACAAAGATGGTAGGGTATTAATGGTGGAGATAATTAATGGTGGGAAAAAATTTTTACTAGTTGGAATCTATGCCCCAAATCAAAAACAAGAGAGATTTTATATTAATCTATATAAGAGGATAAATGAAATAGAGTGGCAAAATATATGTATTCTAGGGGATTTCAACGCTATAGCAGATGGTAAGATGGACTATAAGGGTACCCACAAGAAAAGCACAAGAAGGAAACTACCGTCTGCCTATGTAAATATGGTGAAGGATTTAGATCTTTATGATGTCTGGCGAGCAATGAATGACAAGATGCAACAGTACACGTTTTACTCCCATCCACATAATTCATGGTCCCGTATCGACATGGTTTGGTCAAACTCGGAGCTACTCATGGATACTGTAAATATTGAAATAATAACCAACAAGTGGGCCGATCATCACCCAGTCTTATGGCAATGGAAAGGGAAGGCAAGGATAAAAGCTAGGTGGACATTAAACCAGAACATACTACAAGAGAAACAATTTGTACAACAAATAGAAAAGGAACTGGGCTACTTCTTTAAAGAAAACGGTAAAGAGCAGACCTCAATACAAAATGTTTGGGACACGATGAAGGCAGTTGTGAGGGGAATTTCCATAGCCTATATAATAAGAAGAAACAAAATGCACAGGGAAAAACTTAATACACTGAACAAAGAACTAAGAGAGACGGAACTGCTGACCCAGAAAGAGCCAGAAAATAGTAGACACAGGGAAAAAGGAGAGTTAATTAAACACCAAATAAATTTGATCTCCCAAGAGGAAATAGCACAAAACATTAAGAAAATGAAGCAGAATTATTTTGAACATGCAAATAAAACTGGGAGATGGTTGGCCCACAAAATAAGAAAGGAGAAGGTCAAAAGAATTGTTAAACAACTGTATGACGAGGAGGGGAATCTGAAACAAGAAATAGGAGAAAAGAAAAAGATAGTACAGAACTATTATAGGAAACTATATAAACAAGACGAAATTAATGAACAGGACATTAGAAAATACCTTATAAAGCAGAAGCTTCCAGTCTTGTCGGAGGAGATGAGAGAGATGCTCGATAAAGAAATTACACAAGAAGAACTGAAAAAGGCCATTCAAAAACAAAAAAACAATAAAACACCTGGGCCGGATGGGCTCCCGTCGGAAATATATAAAAAACTTCAAAATACCATAGAAGACAAATTATTAGAACTATGTAATGATACATTGCAAAATGGTAGGGTCCCAAAATCATGGGGGGAAGCTTACATTACCCTAATACCAAAGGAAGAGGCGGACAGTAGCAAGGTCCAAAATTATAGACCCATATCCCTGTTAAATGCAGATTACAAAATCTTTGTATCAATATTGGCGGAAAGACTAAAAATAATATTAAATCAAAGTATCCATTCGGATCAAAACGGCTTTCTCCCAAAAAGACATATTAGAAACAATACAAGAATAATAATGGACACCCTGGAATTCTATCAAACAAGATCCGAGAAACAACTCGCATTAATCTTTGTCGACGCTCAGAAAGCCTTTGATAACCTAGATTGGAACTTTCTAACCACTCAACTAAAAATGATGAAATTTGGCGATAAATTTATTAAGATTATAGAATCTATATATTCACGGCAATCTGCAAATATTATAGTCAATGGGGAACTAACGGAGAGGATACAAATTGGAAAGGGTGTTAGACAAGGGTGCCCGCTCTCCCCACTACTATTTATTACGTCTCTAGAGGTCCTTTTAAATCGGATAAGATCAAATCAGGAAATTAGGGGCCTGATCATAAAAAAAGAACAATATAAAGTACAGGCCTTCGCGGATGACATGGTCTTTATCGTGGAAGACCCCTTACTTTCAGGACCGAATTTGATGAAGGACATTGAGAACTTTGGGTGTGTGGCCGGTTTAAAAATAAACAAGGAAAAAACAAAAATGATTATAAAAAATTTCCCCAAAAACCAGATTGGAGAACTAGAGGAAACAATGGAATTAAAGGTAACTAAAAAAATTAAGTATTTAGGGATCTGGCTGTCTGCGAAGTGCTCTTCCATAAAAGAAGACAACTATGATAAGTTGTTACAGAATACCCAAAAGGACTTAAAAACCTGGTCAAAACTACAACTATCACTGATGGGAAGAGTCGCAGTAATTAAAATGAATGTTCTCCCAAAAATCCTCTACCTATTTCAAACGGCACCGGTTAAGCTAGGGGAAAATTTTTATAATGATTTGGACAAAATGATTCGAAACTTTATATGGAATGGTAAAAAGCCCAGAATAAAATATATGCACCTGCAGGATAAAAGAACTCAAGGGGGAATGGGATTACCGGAATGGAAAACATATCATCAAGCAGCAACAACTATGTGGATAAAAGAATGGGTAATGTTAGCTAATAAAAGAATCTTAACAATAGAGGGCCACGACCTGCAATACGGGTGGCACAACTACTTATGGTGCGAGGGAAATAAAATCCACAATTATTTTAGTAGTCACCATTTAAGGGGGGTATTGATTAAGGACTGGCTCGAAATTAGAAGGAGATACTATACGCAACTACCTAAATGGATATCTCTGACGGAAGCCCTGATATACCCGAATTTGATAAACTTGGATAAAATTGTTACCTACCAACAGTTGCTAGACGACCAAAACAAACTAAACCCCAGGGAAAATTTGGCTGATAAGGGAATAAACATCGATTGGTGGCCATATCTTCAAATTCAAAACAAACATAAATTCGATCTAGCACAACCTGGCTTCCAGAACAAGAACCAGGAATTAGATAAAATTTTAATTGGACCAGATGAGAAATTAATTTCAAAAATATACAACTGCTTACTGATTCGAAAAACAGAAGCAGAAAGAGTAAAAGAAGTCATGGTAACCTGGGCCCAAAACATCGGCCACTCAATAGATCTAGACGACTGGGAAAGAGTCTGGGAATGGAATCTAAAATTGACAAAGTCGACGGCCTATAAAGAAAATATATATAAAATGTTCTACCGCTGGCATCTTCCACCGACAAGACTGGCGAAAATGTCTTCAAAAGTTTCAGCCATATGCTGGAAATGTAAAACGGTGCTGGGCACGTACTACCATATGTGGTGGACGTGTCCGGTAGCCAAAGCATATTGGAAGCAAATACTAGGATGGCTGAATGGAATCCTGTCAATTAAACTATGCCTTAAGCCGGAAACTTTCTTATTAGGAATAATAGATCAAAAATTTGCAAATCTGACCAATACCTCCTAGTCCATATTCTGACAGCGTCAAGGATTGTTTACGCACAGTGCTGGAAGAGTGAAAATGCCCCCACCAACACTATGGTGATGAATAAAATTTTAGAACTAGCAGAAATGAACAGACTGACGATGCGAATTAATGACAAAGAAGACACAGACTTTTATACAGTCTGGGAGAAGCTATACAAATGGCTTGATGAGTCAGTGAAGACCTAGACATAAAAAGAGATAGCTAACTAACCTATCACGATTAAACCAATAACTCAAATGAACAATATACAACAACTGAGAGATAAACGAAAGGAGAAATGTATCAGGGGCGAGAACCCACCGTCGAGCAATTTTGTCACGCTACAATGCTGGGAAAACTTTAAAAAGCTGATAGGAAATTCGCTATAATTACCTGCATGAAATTAGTGATCAAACTTCATTTTAGATGAGGCGAGAAGACGTATAATCCTTGCCTCTTCAAGCAAGGAAAGGGAAAGAGAACCAGATTGTCCTCAGCAGAGGAAAATATGCAAATGTAACAAAGGTTAGAAGGGAGGGAAGGAGGATAGTAGGGAAGTCAGGATGGAGAGGAGAAAGGAGAGGAATAGGAAAGGCAGAAGAAGGGGGGAAGAAAGAGGAGGAAGAGAAAGAAGAGAAGGGAAAGAAGGTGGGAAGAAAGAAGGAGAGAAGAAAGAGAAGAAACTGGGGAGGAAGGAGGGAGGGAAGAAGAGAGGGTAGTAAAGAGGGAAAGAGGGAGGGAAAGAAAGAGAGAAGGAGAGTTGAAAGGAAGGAGGGAAGGAGGGAGGAAAGGAGGGAGATTAAGAGAAAAGGAAGGAGGAGGGAAAGAGGCAGGGAAGGAGGGAAGGTATGTGTGAAGGAGGGGGGGAGCGAGGGAGGGAAAGGAGGGGGAAGGAAAGGAGAAAAGGAGAAAAGAAAGGAGGGAAGGCAGGGGAGAAGGAAGTAAGGGGGGAGGGAAGAAAAGAGGGAGGGAAAGATACCTAACCTTTGATGTTTATAATGATTTGATAGTATGGGAATATCTCGAAATGTAGTTGTATTGTTTGTTACAAGTTATGGATGTTGTATTTTCTTTTTACCAATAAAATCTTAAAAAAAAAAAAGAAAGAAAGGCTGAACTCTGGTGCTGTAGAAAACTCCTGGGAGTCCCTTGGACTGCAAGGCGATCAAACCGGTCAGTCCTAGAAGAGATCAACCTTGACACACAGACACAAATGCATAGCAATATATACCCCAATCCAGATGATTGTAAAGTGATAGTTTGTCTCAATGTATTACAAAAGAATTTAATTTCTCGAGCATAAGTGGGTTTCACATAATTTATCACCACTTCACCGCATATCAAAATGGTATGGGTAGATTATTCAATGGTAGTAATCCATTTACTCTCCAGAGGACAGAGAAGAGCAATAAGATGATTGACATCTGAAGTCTAAAACGTAGAAAAAACAATTGCAGGACTTATGTTTGGTTATCTAATGACAAAACGGACTAAAGGCTTTTAAACATACTGATGAACTTGAATGTACAATCAACCGGTCCTTTCTCCCATAGACTCACAGAGGAAAAAATGTGTCCCAAAATTCATGTGCAAGTTATATTCACTGAAATGCCCTGTGTGACTCTTTTATCCCAACAGATATGCAAATCAAGAAACAATTTCCCCTTTAAAGAAGCCCAATGGTTTCCCGCTTCAGACAAATCCCATCAACATAAACCTTGTAGTATTTCCAGAATCCTTTCCTGTCAATTTCATCTATTCATTAAAGGGAGCCAAAATGTGGTTAAACCTCCTGTCCATACTTGTAGTCCTCAAAGGTAATGATTGCCACTACATAGTTAATTTCTATGTTGTCCACCTGGATGAAGGAGATCTATTTAAAAAGCTCCTTTTTTTTTAGGAGTCCAATCTCAAGCCCAGTTATTGGAGTCTGGAGGGGATGTGAGAAGACCTGGAGAGTCCCTCCGTCTCTCCTGCCAAGCCTCTGGATTCACCTTCAGTAGCTATTGGATGAACTGGGTGAGACGGGCTCCAGGGAAAGTACAGGAATAGGTGTCCCGCATAGAGTTTGAGTCTGGCACTTACTACTCTGAAAAAGTGAAGGGACGCTTCACCATGTCCAGGGACAATGCCAAAAGCCAGCTGTATCTGCAAATGAACAGCCTCAAAACTGAAGACACAGGAGTCTATTACTGTGCAAGAGACACAGTGAGAGGAAGTGAATCTGAAGCTAAGCAAAAACCTTCCTTTCTTCACTCTTCAACTTTGTGGAGCCCCACGTCCTGGATTAGTCAATGAGGACTCATCACTGTCTACTGAGAGCTTCTGGAAGGGCTATTTTGTTCTTGATATCACAGAGTTTGCTGTAAAAAAAATGAAAAAGGCCAAATCCATCAGTCTGTTTAAAAGCTGGGGAAACCCTAGGCTGCATTAACAGAGTGATAGAGTTAAGATTACATGAAGTGTCACTTTATAAAGACTTTGGAAGATCACACCTGCAATGATGCATCCAGTTTTGTTGACTGCATTATTAAAAAAAAAGATATTGATACTTTGGAAAGAGATCAGAAAAGAGTAATAAGATGACTGGCATCTGGAGGCTGAAACATGCAAAAAAAAATTGGAGGATTTGTGTATGGTTAGTCCAATGAAAAGAAGAACTAGAGGTGACGTTTTGTGCCAGAAAAACTAATCAACATGATAAACATTTGAACAACACACGAAGCTTGAAAAACACAATAATACTCAGTAAGCCATACAGTTGATGTACTTATATGATACAAGATGCATTGAAGGGTTAACGTACACAGATTAGTATGGGGCCCCTATGCTTGTTGGGGCCGCAGGCAAAAGCCCATCAGACCCCTCAGTTAAGGCAGCCCTGAGTATCATTGCATAAGGAAGGAAATGAAGCATGAGGATGATCTTTCTAAATATCCAAACTGCCACACAGATATTGAGGAAACATCTGCACCTAAAGAATCTCCTCAGAGAATTAGGAGGATTGTGTCCTCTCCTCACTTTGAACACCAGGGGGCAATGTTGTCATACCAAACACCATGGACTATGAACTTGGTGGGGGTGTGGTAGAGAATAAAACAAGCATTGTTAGATATTGTCTCATTCTGGAAACATGCCAATTTTATTTGTCATAGATCACTGAATGTTCTCTCAGGAAAATTTTGCATTTCATGAGTTTTGATCTCGACCACAAAGCTGAGGATTTTAATGAAATGTTGCTGTTTTTCACGAGGGAAACTGCCTGGAATGTTTAAGGGTCTTTCAAATTTCAAAGCAGAGACATCACTCTGCCAATCAAAATGTTTATTTTCAAGGCCTATGGTTTCCCCACTTGCAGTATATGGCTGTGAAATTTGGAACATAAGAAAGGCTGAAATGAGGCCTTTGAACTATGGAGCTGGAGAAGACTCCTGGAAGTCCCTTGGACTGCAAGGCAATCAAACTGGTCAGTCCTAGAGGAGATCAACCCTGACTGCCCTTTAGATTAAGGTGACCAAATGTCCCGCTTTTGGTAATTTGAACAATTTGTCCCTCGTCCCGCAGCATTTTAAAAAAGTCCCGATTTTTTAAAAGAAATTAATCAAGAAACACCCCTCTCCCCGGTCAATGGTGTCCCCCTTTACCAATGTTTTTCACGAAAGGAAATATCTGCAAAAAGTCATGGGGAGCCCCGGGGATTGTTCCTCGCAAAGCATCACAATCACATACAATGCAAATGAAGGTGTTTATCTCCCCTCCTGGCTCCGTGTGCTTGTATTGAAATCGGAGTCACGCTGAGTCCCATTCAGAACACATCCCAGAATCACATTTCACAGAAGAGAATTGTATAGAATATGCATGAAAAAAAGGAGGCTGGGATTTTCCCACCCAGCAGTGGATCCCGTGATTGTCTTAGAAGCGTGGCAAGGAAATCAATTGGCCTGCAAGGGAGCTGTGGCAGCCATTGGCCAACATTCTTAGGAGAGATTGTTCCCCGGAAGTTCCCCACTTTGCTAACTTCCCATCAGGGTCCCTTTCTATGTCACGTCCGCTGTTGCTTTTGCTTTGGGCCACCGCAGCCGCTGCTAATTCCCAATCTTTGTGGCAATAGGAAGTGATGGTTCGCTTGCAGCCGTAGGCGGAAGAAGCCCATCAGGCAACAATGGTGCGGGAACTCCTGGAGCGGCTTTTGGGCCCAAGGGCAGCTTCTGCCTTCGCGGTATCTGTGAACCGGTCTTTGGCCGGGCCTGGTGGTCTGGACACATACTGGCTGAGCTCGAATAGGCTGAACACGATAAATGTCTCTGGCTCCAGTGGAGTGGCCATCACCTCGGGGATCTACCATTACTTGAAGGACTTCTGCAGCTGCCACGTGTCCTGGTCTGGGGTGCAGCTCCGACTGCCGCAGAGTTTGCCCCCTGTCTCCGCAGAGATTATCGTCACCAGTCCCAACAGGTGATTCGACCTCAAAGGAGAAGGGAGGCAAAGGGTCCCCCTAACCTCTGTATGTGAAGCAGGAGCATATCCGGCTTCGCCTTGAAAATATGGGAAGGCATCTTTAAAGGTGGCCCTGGAAAACCCGCTCCAGATAAATTTAGCAGTCTGCCAATTGGCCGAAACATTTGAGCCTGAATCCTTAGGTGCTGAAATGAAATTCTCAGAATGTTTGACATAAAAGCTGTATCTGGGACTTATTGAAAACTCCCTATTGTCCAATAGTTGCTTAAGGCAAACTGGTTCCCTTCAAGTCCTCGACTTATAGTTTAGGTTGAGGGACTGAAGTTACAACAAAACTGGAAAAAATTGATGCAATGACTTTTTCCACACTTAGGACTACCCCATGATCACGGTATTTAGACTTCGCTTTGCAACTGGCATGTATTTTTGACTGTCGCAGTGTCCCAAAGTTAGGGACCTGTTCTGACCCCCCCCCTTCTCTGTCCAGGAATGAAAGCCAAAAGCCACGTAACTAAAAAGGTTTCTTTTAATCAGTCCAAGATCTTGTTGGCTGAAAGCCCAAATAAACAAAGATAATAGCTCTGGCAAAAGTCCTATAACTCATAACAAAATACAAACCCGGCTTCTCTTATCTCAAACCACTTATCCAAGTTGGCTTCTCTCGGTTTGTGAACACGAACAAGAACAATCACTAGAACAGGAACGGAACGTTGACTTCTGCAACCAGGGCGTGGCACCAGCAGTCTCTTTATACTCAGGAGGGGATCCCAATGAGCAACAGCTGCTCGCAATCATCTCCTGTAAGTACTCAGTTGTTCCTTCCATTGAGTAACCCTTTGATGGGGTGCATCCTGCAACAACTCCGAGGTGTTTCCCTGAACACTCCCTCTGATCCAATGCTCTGCCGCCACCTGGTGGCCAATGGCTCCTCCCGAGCCACAACAGGGACCCATCTTTTTGTGACCTGATAAGTAAAGTCAGTGGGGTCGGTAGAGTCACTTAACAATATAGTTACTAACTTAATAACTCTAGTGAGTCACTTAACCGTGGCAAGAAAGGTTGTAAAATGGGGCAAAACACACTTAACAACTGTCTTGCTTAGCAACAGAAATTTTGGGCTCGATTGTCATAAGTTGAGGACTACCCATAGTATTGAAAGCAATGCCTTAACATGCATAATTAATTATCACTCAGTTTCTGGGTGTGCAATTCAGTGACACCCGTCTTTTCCAGTTGGGAGTGAGCTGAAATAATTTTTCAAGAACAGTATAGAGGCATTATCTCCCAATGAACTTGAGTGATACAGAGAGTCCTCGACTTACAGCCATTCATTTATGACAATTCAAAGCAGAGGTTGGTTCCTACCAGTTTGCACCTATTCAGTAGAACCGGTTCGTCAAATCTACCGAACCGGTTAGAAGAGGTTCCACCAGTGGACCCGGAAAGCAGGCCACACCTACAGAAGAGGTTCCAAATTTTTTTGAAACCCACCACACACACAGACACACAGACACAGACACAGACACAGACACACACACACACTGACACACAGAGAGAGACAAAGAGAAAGAAAGGAAGAAATAAATTAAATAAAAAAAGATTAAAAAGAGAGAGATGAAAGAAAAAAAGAAAAAAAGGGACAGAGAGACAAAAGGAAGGAGAGAGAGAGAGAGAGAGAGAGAGAGAGAGAGAGAGAGAGAGAGAACACAAGGCCGGCAAGCCACTCCCACCAGATCACATGGCTGGCAAGCCACTCCCATAAAGGAGGCCACACCCACAGAGTAGGTTCCAAAATTTTTTGAAACTCACTACTGATTCAAAGGTTCAATGGCAGGGGGAAATGACTTACGTCCAGTTTTCACACTTAAAACTATTGCAACATCCCCATAGTCATGTGATCAAAATTTGGGTACTGTCTGAGGTCACATGATCACCACTTGAACCCTCCCCTGGCAGCTTCTGACAAGCAAAGCCAATGGGGGAAGCCAGATTCACTTAACAAGTTCATGATTCGCTGAACAATTGCAGTGATCAGCTTCTCTGTGGCAAAATAAACTTCATAAAGTAGGGCCAAAGGAAATTTTGGACTCAATTGTGATTGTAAGTTGAAGACTTTTAGGGAGTGTGCAAGGAAAGGTAGGACGTAAATACACCCAGTAGCTCTTTTATCTCCACCAGTATGTAAATCGAGGGGTAATTTCCCCTTTAAAGCAGCCAGTTGATTTTCCGTTCCAGGCTACGCCCACCAACCCAAAATTTGTGCACTGTTCTATCTTCTCTCCAATCGATTCTCTTCCATTCCTCACAAGGGAGCAAGTATGACTTTGTGCCTGTACTTGCTGCCCTTACTAGCAGTCCTCCAAGGTAACTGTCTTGTCCCTATTCAGGATCATCCGATATGTTGTTCTTGTATAAAGAAGAGCTTATTGAAAGAACTTTCCTTCTAGGTGTCCAATCTGCGGTCCGGTTTTTGGATTCTGGAGGGGATGTGAGAAGACCTGGGGAATCCCTCCGTCTCTCCTGCCAAGCCTCTGGATTCACCTTCAGCAGTTACTACTGGATGACCTGGCTGAGACAGGCTCCTGGGAAGGGACTGGAATGGGTGACACACATAAGCTCTCGTCCCGATACTATTTACTATTCAGACAAAGTCAAGGGACGCTTCACCGTCTCCAGGGATAATTCCCACAGCCAGGTGTATCTGCAAATGAACAATCTCAAACTGGCAGACACAGCTGTCTATTATTGTGTGGCAGACACATTGAGAGGAAGTGAATCTGAAGCCAGACAAAAACTTCCTCAATCTTTGAGTAACTCTCAAATTTAGGCAGTGATAGAAATTTGAAGCTTTTAGGAAGCTTCTTCTCATCATTTTGGATGCAGGGGAGGAGAGCAATGAGCCACATGAAATCCCGTTGCCTATACACCAGGGGGAGTGAGGAGGTAGGGAATAATTCAATTATCAATGGCCCTTGTGTTGCGTCCTCCTGACACAGCCGGCAGCCAAGCCACGCCTCACAATAACCTGATTGGCCCAGGCGTGGCTGGCTGCCAGCGGGAGAATTGCGCCTCCCCCATTGGCTGGCCGCCTGACAGCTATCCGCATAAATAGCAATCAGGCGGCGCTGTCCATCGCGCGCGTTCTGAACAGTTACTTGTTCCAGACCTGTTAATAAAAGTTCTGCAGTTTACCTCACACCTCGCCTCATACTTAAAACCTGGCGATGCGGATGAGCAACACCCAGTACATATTCCAGCCCTTGCCGCCGCTTCTTCCTTTGCACCCTTCCGGCCTGAGGCTGAGAGTTGGGATGCCTTCCTGGAGCGGTTCAAAGTTTTCCTCCAAGCCCTCGGGCTCACCGACCTGCCTGAGGGGCACAAGAAGGGAGTGTTTCTCCACTACTGTGGGGCAAAGATGTTTGCCACTGCCCGTGCCCTCTCCTCTCCTTTGCCGTCGCACGCTCTTCCTTTTGACGTTCTCCTCTCCCGTCTCAAGATCCACTACGAGCCAGCTCCCTCCCGCTATGCCAGGCGACAGCATTTCTGTCATTGTATCCAGCAGGAGGGCCAGTCCATCGCTCAATATGTGGCGTCTGGACTTAGACGATGCTCTTTTGGAGCAATTCATCTACGGTCTCCTCGACCTGAACCTCTATCGTCGAATCCCGTCACGATCTGAGTTGTCCATGAAAATCGCCGTTGATGAGACTCGGGCATACGAAATGGCCAGCCAGTCCATGCCAGATCTTCACCGGTTCCCGCCCACCGTCACAGCGTCTCTTCCTCCTTCGTCCTTCCAGTGCCAGGTGTCCCACGACCAGCCTCGCTCCAACTTTGATGCCTCCGTCGACTATGAGGATGATCTTTCTAAATATCCAAACTGCCACACAGATATTGAGGAAGCATCTGGAGAGAATTAGGAGGATTGCGTCCTCTCCTCACTTTGGACACCAGGGGGCAATGTTGTCACACCAAACTACATAGCCTATGGTGGTGGGGTAGAGAATAAAACAAGCATTTTGAGATATTGCTTCATTTTTAAAACGTGACAATTTTTTATTTTATTTTTTGTCATAGTTCACTGAATGTTCTCTCAAGAGATTTTCACATCTCAGGGGTCCTTTGGTCTTGACCACAAAACTGAGGATTTTAATAAAATTATTGGTGTTTTTCAGGAGGGAAACTGTCTGGAATGTTTAAGGGGATTTCAAATTTCCATGCAGAGACATCACCCTGCCAACAATAATATGTATAGTCAAGGCTATAGTTTACAATATTGTTGTCCAATCAATGGACTATGCAGCTAGAGTGGTCATTCTGTCTGTAATAGCGTAGCTGGAATAGTATGTCTGTGGTTAATCAATGCCCCTTGTGACTCTTTTATCCCAACAGATATGCAAATCAAGAGACAATTTCCCCTTTAAAGAAGCCCAACTTACTTTTTAGACAACACCCACCAACATAAACCTTGTGCTATTTCCAGAATCCTCTCCTATCAATTTCATCTATTCATTACAGGGAGCAGAAATGTGGCTAAACCTTCTGTCCATACTTGTAGTCCTCAAAGGTAATTATTGCCAAGATATATATATGCATTGAAGGGTTAACGTACACAGATTAGTATGGGCCCCCTATGTTTCTGGGGCCACAGGCAACAGCCCATCAGGCCCCTCAGTTAAGATAGCACTGAGAATCCTGGCATAAGTAAGGAAATGAAACATGAGGATGATCTTTCTAAATATCCAAACTGCCACACAGATATTGAGGAAACATCTGGACCTAAAGAGTCTCCTCAGAGAATTAGGAGGATTGCGTCCTCTCCTCACTTTGGACATCAGGGGGCAATGTTGTCACACCAAACTCCGTGGCCTATGGGGGTGGGGTAGAGAATAAAACAAGAATTTTGAGATATTGCTTCATTTTGAAAATGTGACAATTTTTTATTTTATTTTTTGTCATAGTTCACTGAATGTTCTCTCAAGAGATTTTCACATTCAGGGGTCCTTTGGTCTTGATCACAAAGCTGAAGATTTTAATAAAATTAATGGTGTTTTTCAGGAGGGAAACTGTCTGGAATGCGTAAGGGGATTTCAAATTTCCATGCAATGACATCACCCTGCCAACAAAAGTCTGTATAGTCAAGGATATAGTTTACAATATTGTTGTCCAATCAATGGACTATGCAGCTAGAGTGGTCATTCTGTCTGTAACAGCGTAGCCGAAATAGTATGTCTGTGGTTAAGGGTTAATCAAGGCCCCTTGTGACTCTTTTATCCCAACAGATATGCAAATCAAGACACAATTTCCCCTTTAAAGTAGCCCAATTTACTTTTAAGACAACACCCAACAACATAAACCTTGCGCTATTTCCAGAATCATCTCCTATCAATTTCATCTATTCATTACAGGGAGCAAAAATGTGGCTAAACCTTCTGTCCATACTTGTAGTCCTCAAAGGTAATTATTGCCACTATGTATATTATTTAATGTTCTGCTCTTGCATACAAGATAACTATTTAAAAAGCTCCTTTCTTTTCAGGAGTCCAATCTCAGGTCCAATTGGTGGAGTCTGGAGGGGATGAGAGAAGACCTGGGGAGTCCCTCCGTCTCTCCTGCCAAGCCTCTGGATTCACCTTCAGCAGCTTCTACATGCACTGGGTGAGGCAGGCTCCAGGGAAAGGACTGGAATGGGTGTCATGGATAAGCGATGGTTCTGGTACTATTAGATACTCAGACAAAGTCAAGGGCCGTTTCACCATCTCCAGGGACGATGCCAAAAGCCAGCTGTATCTGCAAATGAACAGCCTCAAAACTGAAGACACAGGAGTCTATTACTGTGCAAGAGACACTGTGAGAGGAAGTGAATCTGAAGCCAAACAAAAACCTTCCTTTCTTCACACTTGAAATTTTTGGAGCCCCAGGTCCTAGATTACTCAATGGAAGTAATCCATTTACTCTCCAGAGGGTAGAGAAGAGCAATAAGATGATTGACATGTGGAGGCTAAAACGTACAAAAAACAGTTGCAGGACTTGTGTATGGTTATCTAATGAAAAAAAGGACTAGGGGCAGTGGATGAATTCAAAATTTGTACTATCGGTTTTGTGGGCTTGGAGTGTTGGGCATGAGAGGGGAAGGATACTGCAAAATACCCATTCCTACCCCACTCTAGGGCCAAATAGATGTGGTATTTGCTGGTTCTCTGACTATTCAAAATTTCGCTACTCCTTCTCCAAAACCTGTCAGAATCTGCTGTATTTCATACCTGACTTTGGACACCGGGGAGGAGGGCAATGAGCCATATGAAATCCCATTGCCTATACACCAGAGGCGGGAGGAGGGAGGGAGGTAATACTTCAATTGTCAATGGCTCTTTCTCCACTTAACTTACAGGGAAGAGAAAAGGATTGGAATGTTAATTATGAAATGGACATACAAGTTAGGTTGACTGAAATGTACTAGGCAATGCCCTAAGGCAGGGGTGTCAAACTTGATTTCATTGAGGGCCAAATCAGGGTTGTATTTGACCTCAGGGGGTGGGGCTGGGGTGTGTGTGGCCAGGATGGGCGTGGCCAGCTGAATGTCATTCGTGTTGGGGTGTCTGTGGAGGCCCGAATACTCTGCCAGCCAAAAAGGGGCTTCCAACCTCCACTTTTGGCTGAAACTGCCTCTTGCAACCCTCTGCCAGCAAAAATGGAGCTTGCGAGAGCCACTTACGGCCTTCCAGAGCTCCATTGCTGCAGGCAGAGGCACCACGGGCCAATCCTTCGCTATTTCCAGAGCAGACCTGCAGGGCCATCTATAAACACTTCGTGGGTCTGATCTGACCCCCTGGGCCTTGAGTTTGACCCTCCTTCCCTGAGGGGTTCTTTTATTCCAACCGATATGTAAATAGAGGATCAATTTCCCCTTCAAAGAAACCCGATGCTTTCCCTCTTCAGGCAACACCCATCAACACAAACCTTACACTATTTCATGAATCCTCTCTTTTCACTTTCTTCTACTCATTACAGGGAATACAAATGTGGCTAAACCATGTGTTCTTACTAAGAGATCATTATTTCAACTACCTGTATTTTTCCAAGTATAAAATACCCATTTTCCCCCAAAAAAGAAGGTGAAAATCTGGGTGCGTCTTATACACTGAATGCAGCATTTTTGGCCCTTTTTCACAAAAGAGCAACTAAGATTGTTAAAAGTCTGGAAGGTAAAACACATGAAGAACAGTTGGAAGCCTTATTTCCAAAATTTCACATCTGTAATACTCAGAGAGAAGCTGAGAATCTTTATAAAATGTTATATCATTAACATTTGTCACCAGAGAAAATGTCTACGTATTTCAAATCTTTGCTAGATATGAAAACATTGAGGAACATATTATATTTGGCTGATATGATTTTTTAAAAAATAAATTGCATACAAATATATACACCAATCCAGAAGATTGTAAAGTAATACATTGTCTCAATGTGTTAAAAAAGAACTTGATTTCTCAAGCAGAGGTGGGTTTCACATCATTTTATTACCAGTTCGACACACAGCGAAAATGTGCGTGGATGCCTTTTACGCATGCACTTTGCTCCCATGTGAAGCTTGCACGCATGCATGTGCCTTAGAAAACATAGCTGAATAGAATGGCATAGCGCTGGGTCAGGTTGGTGGGCCAATCTACAGGTTTCCACTACTGGTTCTCCAGAACCGATTCGAACCGTTTGAAAACCCCCACTGTTCTTGAGAGAGTATAATCCTTACTATTAAGCCATATCTGAGTTTAGAACAGAAAATCTGAGCATATTGAAGCTTCCCTGCAATTTAAGGTAAGTGCTGGACTTTTGATGTCCTCTCTAATAAATTAGTTTATTCTCTATCTATCGGCATTACGGACAGCCAAGAACAACCACATTGCCGCTCTGATTGCGTCTGCTGATTCCCTCCCTGCCGCCTTGTTTAGGGTGACCCGCTCCCTCTTAAATACGAGGGTTGCGGGGAACCCCTTACAAGGTAGAGCAGAGGAATATGTCCAGTTCCTCACGGACAAAGTTGCTCGGCTTCGGATGGACCTGGACTCCAATTACGCAGAGCCAGTCGAGGTACCGGGGGAAGGTCTTGAACGACACTTCTGGACTGATTTTCAACCTGTTGCTCCTGATGAAGTGGACAAGGCCATGGGAGCGGTAAGTGCTTCCACATGTGTACTGGACCCGTGCCCCTCCTGGCTGGTCGCGAACAGCAGGGAGGTGACGCGGGGCTGGATCCAGGCGATGGTAAATGCCTCTCTTCGGGAGGGTTTCTTCCCACCGGCATTGAAGGTAGCGGTGTTGAGACCCCTCCTGAAGAAGCCGTCACTGGACCCAGCCAGTTTGAACAACTACCGTCCAGTCTCCAACCTCCCCTTCATTGGGAAGGTTGTTGAGAAAGTGGTGGCCTCGCAACTCCGGCGGTCCTTGGATGAAGCCGATTATCTAGACTCCTTTCAGTCGGGTTTCAGGCCTGGATATAGCACCGAAACCGCTTTAGTCGCACTGACCGATGATCTTTGGAGAGCCAGGGATGGAGGTCATTCCTCCATCCTAGTGGTCCTTGACCTCTCAGCGGCCTTCGATACCATCGACCATGGTATCCTTCTGCGACGGTTGCGAGAGGTGGGGATGGGAGGCACCGTTTTTCGGTGGTTCTCCTCCTACCTCTCGGACAGGTCGCAGTCGGTGTTAGTTGGGGAGGAGAGGTCAACCCCTAGGCCCCTGACATACGGGGTTCCTCAGGGTTCGGTCCTGTCCCCCCTGCTATTTAATATCTACATGAAGCCACTGGGTGAGATCATTCGACTGCACGGGATAAAACACAATCAATATGCGGATGATACACAGTTGTATCTGTCCGCCCCGTGCCAACTCAGTGAAGCGGTTGACATGATGTGCCAGTGCCTGGAGGCTGTCAGGGTCTGGATGGGAGTTAACAAGCTTGTACTCAATCCAGACAACACCAAGTGGCTGTTGTGTTTCCCTCCCAAAAACTTGGTCAATATTCCATCACTCAGGCTGGGGGGTGAAAATCTACGCCCCTCAGACATGGCTCGCAACTTGGGGATCCTCCTGGATCCACAGTTGACTTTAGAACACCATTTGTCGGCTGTGACCAGGGGGGCATTTGCCCAGGTTCACCTGGTGCACCAGTTGCATCCCTACATGGACTGGGAGGCGCTCGCAACAGTCACTCACGCCCTCGTGACCTCAAGACTGGACTACTGCAATGCGCTCTACATGGGGCAGCCCTTGAAGAGTATTCAGAGACTTCAACTCGTCCAGAACGCAGCCGCGTGAGCGATTGTGGGTGCACCTCGGTACCCCCACGTTACACCTATCCTCCGCGAGCTGCACTGGTTACCGATCAGTCTCCGGATACGCTTCAAGGTGCTAGTCGTAACTTATAAAGCCCTTCATAGTATTGGACCTGGGTACTTGAGAGACCGCCTGCTGCCAATTACCTCCCACAGACCCATTAGATCTCACAGGGTTGGCCTCCTCCGGGTGCCATCTACCAGCCAATGCCACCTCGCTATTACCCGGGGGAGGGCCTTCTCTGTGGCAGCTCTGGCCCTCTGGAATTAACACCCCGCAGGGATTCGGACCCTCACCTCTCTCCAGGTCTTCCGAAAAGCCGTCAAAACCTGGCTTTGCCAACAGGCCTGGGGGTGATGAGTTCCCTCCCCTCTCGACATGTATGGTTGTGCGACTGTTGTTTACTTTTATTATTTGTATTTTGTTTTTTATGTTCCCCTTTTTTCCCCCTTGAATTGTTCGCCGCTCTGAGTCCTCCCGGAGAAGGGCAGCATACAAATAATAAAATTCTATTCTATTCTCTATTACCTTGCATCATTTTGAGATGTGTTGGATTTTCCATGCCTTCCTTTTATTTAACGTACAATCAACCGGTCCTTTCTCCCATAGACTCACAGGGGGAAAAATGTGTCCCAAAATGCGGGTGCAACTTATATTCACTGAAATGTATTAATCAATGCTCTGCGTGGCTCTTTTATCCCCACAGATATGCAAATCGAGAGACAATTTCCCCTTTAAGGGAGCCCAATGGTTTGCTGCTTCAGACAACTCCCACCAACATAAACCTTGTGCTATTTTCAGAATCCTCTCCTATCAATTTATCTGTTCATTACAGGGAGGCAAAATGTGGCTAAACCTTCTGTCCATACTTGTGGTGCTCAAAGGTAATTATTGCCACTATATAGTTTATTTCAATGTTCTGTATGCAAGATGTCAATTTAAAAAGGTCCTTTCTTTTTAGGAGTCCAATCTCAAGTCCAGTTGGTGGAGTCTGGAGGGGATGTGAGAAGACCTGGAGAGTCCCTCCGTCTTTCCTGCCAAGCCTCTGGATTCACCTTCAGCAGCTATGAGATGCACTGGGTGAGACAGGCTCCAGGAAAAGGACTGGAATGGGTGGCCTACATATATCCAACCTCATCTAGCATTTACTACTCAGACAAAGTCAAGGGACGCTTCACCATCTCCAGGGACAATGCCATAAGCCAGCTGTATCTGCAAATGAACAGCCTCAAAACCGAAGACACAGGAGTCTATTACTGTGCAAGAGACACAGTGAGAGGAAGTGAATCTGAAGCCAAGCAAAAACCTTCCTTTCTTCACTCTTCAACATTATGGAGCCCCACGTCCTGGATTAGTCAATGAGGACGGATCACAGTCTACTGAGAGCTTCAGGAAGGACTCTTTCGCTCTAGATATCACAGAGTTTGCTATAAGAAAAATGAAAAGGCCAAGTTCATCAGTCTGTTTAAAAGCCAGGGGAAACCTAGGCTGCATTAACAGACTGATAGACTAAATGCCCAAGGTGCATGGAATGCTGTTACCTTCCCAACAAAGGTGGTTCCTATTTTTTCTACTTGCATTTTTACATGCTTTCAAATTGCTTGATTAGCAGAAGCTGTGACAAATAAAAAGAGTTCACTCTGTCATGGGGCACTAGGGATATGAACTGCCCAACTTTCAACCTTTCTGATTGACAAGCTCTGAGCCAAGGTGGCGCAGTGGTTAAATGCAGCACTGCAGGCTACTGCTAGATAAGCAGTTCAGCGGTTCAAATCTCACCGGCTCAGGGTTGACTCAGCCTTCCATCCTTCCGAGGTGGGTAAAATGAGGACCCAGATTGTTGGGGGCAATATGCTGACTCTCTGTAAACCGCTTAGAGAGGGCTGAAAGCCCTATGAAGCGGTATATAAGTCTACTGCTATTGCTATATCTTATCCACTGAGCCACCACGTCCCTAAAAGGGGCATATGAATGGAGAAAAAAGTTACAACACTTTTCTTGAACTCAAATATCTTGTACTTTTCCTGTTCTATTTCCAACATATATCTTTCAAAAATTCTTATCACGTAATCATCATCTGTGACCTTCATTTTGAATCACTTTTTGGAAATGCTGAAAGTTTGCAAGTCTTTGCTTTAAGGACTCTAATCCAGGGCTGTCAAACTCCCGGCTCACAGGGTGGATGCGTTACATACTGGCCACACCCACGCAAGGTTTAGCGAAGCAGGAAAAAGTCCTGATGCATCACATGACACTGCTGTGATGATGTGAGTTGTACACTCCTGCTCTAATGTAAAGGCTTCTTTTCTTAAGGCTGGCGAATCAACCCTTTAGGGAGTGTGCAAGGAAAAGTAGGACGTAAATACACCTAGGAGCTCTTTTATCTCCCCCAGTATATAAATCGAGGGGTAATTTCCCCTTTAAAGCAGCCAGTTGATTTCCAGTTTCAGGCCACGCCCACCAACCCAAAGTTTGTGCACTGTTCCATCTTCTCTCCTATCGATTCTCTTGCAATCCTCACAAGGGAGCAAGTATGACTTTGTGCCTGTACTTGCTGCCCTTACTAGCAGTCCTCCAAGGTAACTGTACTGTCCCTATTCAGGATCATCCGATGTGTTGTTCTTGTATAAAGGAGAGCTTATTGAAAGAACTTTCCTTCTAGGTGTCTGATCTGAGGTCCAGTTATTGGAGTCTGGAGGGGATGTGAGAAGACCTGGGGAGTCCCTCCATCTCTCCTGCCAAGCCTCTGGATTCACCTTCAGCCGTTACTACAGGATGACGTGGCTGAGACAGGCTCCTGGGAATGGATTGGATTAGGTGACACACATAATCTCTGGTTCCGATACTATTTACTATTCAGACAAAGTCAAGGGACGCTTCACCGTCTCCATTGATAATTCCCGCAGCCAGTTGCATCTGCAAATGAACAATCTCAAACCAGAGGACACAGCTGTCTATTATTGTGTGGAGACACATTGAGAGGAAGTGAATCTGAAGCCAGACAAAAACTTCCTCAATCTTTGAGTAGCTATCAAATTTGGGCAGTCATAGAAATTTTAAGCTTTTAGGAAGCTTCCCCTCGTCATTTTGGACGCAGGGGAGGAGAGCAATGAGCCACATGAAATCCCATTGCCTATACACCGGGGGGAGTGGGGAGGTAGGGAATAATTCAATTATCAATGGCCCTTTCTCCACTTAACTTACACAGAAGAGAAATGGACTGGAATGTTAATTACGAAATGGACATACAAGTTAAGCTGACTGAAATGTACTAGGCAATGCCCCAATGCAGGGGTGTCAAACTTGATTTCATTGAGGGCCAAATCAGGTTTGTGTTTGACCTCGGGGCTGGAGCTGGTGTGTGTGTGGCCAGGATGGGCGTGGCCAGCTGAATGTCACTCGTGTTGGGGTGTCTGTTGAGGCCCAAATACTGTGCCAGCCGAAAATGGGCTTCCAAGCCCCACCTTTGGCTGCAATGCCCTCTTGCAACCCTCTGCCAGCAAAAATGGAGCTTGCAAGGTCCACATGTGCCCCTCCTGAGCTCCATTGTTGCAGGCTTTTGAACCAGGGGCCAATCCTTTGCTCTTTTCAGAGCAGACCTGCAGGCCAGGTGCACCTTGTTGGTCGGATCTGGCCCCCTGGGCCTTGAGTTTGACACCCCTGGCCTTAGGCATTCTTTTATCCCAACTGATATGTAAATTTAAGTTCAATTTCCCCTGTAAAGAAACCCCATGCTTTCCCTCTTCAAACAACACCCACCAACAAAAACCTTACACTATTTCACGAATCCTCTCTTTTCAGTTTCTTCTACTCATTACAGGGAACAAAAATGTGGCTAAACCATGTGTTCTTACTAGGAATCCTAAGAGGTCATTATTTCAATTACCTGTATTTTTCCAAGTATAAGACACACATTTCCCCCCCAAAAAAGAAGGTGGAAATCTGGGTGGGTCTTATACACCGAATACAGCATTTTTGGCCCGTTTTTGTGAAAGACCAACGAAGATTGTTAAAAGTCTGAAGTACATGAAGAACGGTTGGAAGCCTTATTTCCAAAATTTCACATCTGTAATACTCAGCGAGAAGCTGAGAATCTTTATAAAATGTTATATTTTTAATGTTTGTCACCAGAGAAAATGTCTACGTATTTCAAATCTTTGCTAGATATGAAAACATTGAGGGACATATTATATTTGGCTGACCCGATTTTTTAAAAATAAATTTCATACAAATATATACACCAATCCAGAAGATTGTAAAGTAATACATTGTCTCCATGTATTAAAAAAAGAACTTGATTTCTCAAGCAGAGAAAGTGGGTTTCACATAATTTAATTACGTGTTCGCCGCACACTGAAAATGTTCGTGTACGCCTTTTGTTCATGCACTTTGCTCCCTTGCACAGCGTTCATGCATGCATGTGGCTTAGAAAACATAGCTAAATAGAATGGCATAGCCCCGGATCAGGTGGGTGGGCCAACCTGAAGGTTGCCACTACCGGTTCCCCAGAACCGATTCAAACCGTCTGAAAACCCCCACAGTTCTTGAGAGACTATAATCCTTACTATTAAGCCATGACTGAGTTTAGAACAGAAATGAGAGCATATTGAAGCTTCCCTGCAATTTAATGTATTTGGGCTTTCCCATAATATAAAAAAGTAATTTTGCAGAAAACTTCAGAAGTGCTATCTTTTAATCCTCTCTAATAAATAAATTTATTCTCTATTACCGTGCATCATTTTAAGACCTGTTGGATTTTTCCAAGCCTAAATTTTACTTAATGTACAATCAACTGGTCCTTTCTCCCATAAACTCACAGGGAAAACAATTGTGTCGCAATCCATTTCTTAATTGAAAAAGGCATGTCCAAGTTATATCCACTGAAATGTGTTAATCTACGCCCTGTGTGGCTCTTTTATCCCAATAGATATGCAAATCAAGGAACAATTTCCCCTTTAAAGGAGTCCAATGGTTTGCCTCCCAAATAAACATTGTGTTATTTCCTGATCTATCTCTTTTCACTTCCTGCCAATCATTAGAGTTGGCAAACATGTGGCTAAACCTTGTGTCCTTACTAGCAGTCCTCAAAGGTAATTATTACCCCTAACTAAAGTGTATTTGTTGTGCTCTTGTACACAGGAGATCTCATAAAAATATATATTTCTGTTTAGGAGTCCAGTCTCAAGTCCAGTTGGTGGAGTCTGGAGGGGATGTGAGAAGACCTGGGGAGTCCCTCCATCTCTCCTGCCAAGCCTCTGGATTCACCTTCAGCAGCTATGGGATGAACTGGGTGAGACAGGCTCCTGGGAAAGGACTGGAATGGGTTGCACGCATCTATACTGATTCTAGTAAAAAGTTCTACTCAGACAATGTGAAGGGCCGCTTCACCATCTCCAGGGACAATGCCAAAAGCCAGCTGTATCTGCAAATGAACAGCCTCAAAACCGAAGACACAGGAGTCTATTACTGTGCAAGACGCACAGTGAGAGGAAGTGAATCTGAAGCCAAACAAGAACCTTCCTTTCTTCGGAAAAGCTCTTCAACATGACTGAGCCTCAGACTCTGGCTTAATCAATGAGGATTGATCGCTGTTCTAGTGAGGACTTTATGCAGGACTGATTTTTTTTTTTTTAGGTATTGGAATCTTTGTATAAGAAAATGAAAAATTCCAAGTTCACCTTCTCTGTTTGAAAGCCAATGCAATCCTGAATTGTATTCACAGAGAGATAGAATCAAGATCATGTGAAGTACTAGCAAAACTACACAACTGGAACAGTGCATTTAGTTTTGCTCACCACGTTATACAAAAGTTGTTGAGACTTTGGAAAGAGAAGAGCAACAAATATGACTGGGCACCTTAAGGATGAGACATATGAAGAACAGTTTCAGGAATTGGGTAGGGCTAGTATAATGAAAAGAAGGACTAGGGGTGACACCATTACAGTGTTTTGAAGAGCTGGCACAAAGAAGAAGGGATCAAACTATTCTCCAAAGTACCAGAAGGCAAGACAAGGAACAATGGATGGAAACTAATCAAGGAGAGTAGCAGCTTAGAATTCAATATGAAACTGACTATTTTCATAATGAGATGGACTTTTAGTTTTCGTCCCCAGAGAAACTTATCAAGGTATCTCAAATGTTTGCTGGAAATGGAAACAAAATATCTTATACATTGCACATATAAATCAGTTAAAATATTACCGATGCAAATATATACACCAATCCAGCAGATTTTAATTCTCCCAATGGAATTCAAAAGAACCTAGAATCTTGAGCGAGTATAATCCTTACGGGGAAACCTTGCCTGGATTTAAACCAGGTAACATAGAACAAACAATATTTTGGATAATACAAAGTTAATTATTTATCATTCTGTTTGAATTGAGATACTATATTTGGTCAGAATCGAGGCTTTTGAACTCTGGTGATGCAGAAAACTTGGTCTTGGTCTGCATTCAGTTCATCTGGGTTTCTTAAAAAGGGCATAAAAAGGTAAAAGTTCCCCTTGCAGTCAATATGAGCTTCTCTCAAAACAGGGTGAGACATTCTCCTGGGAAAGGACTGGAATGGGTAGCCCGCATAAGGACAGGTTCATCTCCTTCCACTTACTACCCAGATAAAGTCAAGGGACGCTTCACCATCTCCAGGGATGATTCCCGCAGCCAATTGCATCTGCAAATGAGCAATCTGAAACCGGAGGACACAGCTGTCTTATTACTGGGTGAGAGACACATTGAGAGGAAGTGAATCTGAAACCAGACACAAAGTTTCTTATCTTTGAGTAGCCCTCAAATTTAGGCAGTCATAGAAATTTGAATATTGCACTAGGATTGGGAAGGGCTGAATAAATCTATATCAATTCAGTTTAGTTTATTACAGTCATAGACCAGAACAAATAAAAAAAAAACTCCGTAAATATACAATTGAAAATTCCAGGATAAAATAAATAAATAACAACTAAAATCAATGATAAAATCCCGTCTGTCAATTATACATGGTCTAATTCAGGGGTTGGCAAACTTAAACAATCAAAGAGTCACAGAGGTCTCAACCAGAGTTCAATTCTTGAACCGACTGGAAGTCCCATTTACCCACCATAGAGTGTACTCCTAGTGCAAAATCCTTTTTCCTCTACCCGCCCTAACTGAAAGCCCTATCAATTGTGGAGCTGACCAGAAAACCCACCACTTGCCATAGAGTTTCCTCCTGGGGTACCCTGTTCCCCCCAAACCGGAAGCTCCTATAAAATTTGTGGTGCCGACTGGCGACAGGGAGCAGCAGCAGAGGGATGAAAGAGCCACATGCAGCTCCAGAGCCATGGGTTGCTGACCCCAGGTCTAACTACACTAAAATTATAATCAAACTGGGTTTCCCATAGTCAGTTTTATACTAAAGGATTAAGCAGTGCAACGGGTTTCCAACATTTGTTGTCTAAGACAACTATGGTGTTTTAGACATGTTTTTTTCTGATGGGCACAGAATCCAGCTACCTGCCCTGTAGTTATGGAATGTTCATTCTCAAATACTTTGGCCACCTAATGAGAAGGAAGGACTCACTGGAGAAGAGCCTAATACTGGGAACAATGGAGAGCAATGGAAGAAGGGGACAACAGAGAATGAGGTGGCTGGATGGCATCGAAAACATAGGATGTTTTGCAACCACGGCGGGTGGGTTGGCAAGATCCCCCACCCCCAAACCCAGTCCACTGCATCCAGTTTGGGCGAACCAGTCCAAACCAGCTGAATACCACCTCTGTAACCAGAAGATTCAGCAATCTATTACTGGGCAAGAGACACAAAAGGGGGAAGTGAATCTGAAGCCAAATGAAAACATTTCTTTCTTCACTCTTCAATTTACTGAGTCCCAGGTCCTGGACTAGTCAATGAAGTTTGATCGCTTTCTAGTGAGAAATTCAGGCAGAACTGATTTCTTCCAGGTAGCAAAGAGTTTGGTGTAAGAAAATGAAATATTCCAAGTTAACTTACTTGGTTTGAAAGCCAGTAGTTGCATTACCAGAAGGATAGAATCAAGATCGTGTGAAGTATAAGTACGGCTTCATAAAGCCTTAGTAAGGTCACACCTGGAATACTGCACTCAGTCTTAGTCACCACATTATTAAAAAGATGTAGAAACTTTGGAAAGACGACAGAGAAGAACAACTAAGATGGTTAAAAGTCTGGAGGGTAAAACACATGAAGAACGGTTGGAAGCTTTATTTTGGAAATTTCAGATCTATAATGTTCCCGGAGAAGATGAGAACCTTTATAAAATGATTGACGTTTGTCACCAGATAAAATGTCTGAATATTTCAAATCTTTCCTGGATATGAAATGATTGAGGTGCATATTATATTTGGCTCATGTGAAAAAAAATGTTTAAAAATGCATAGAGATATATACACCAATCTCGAAGATTGTAAAGTTCGGCTCAATCTATTACAAAAGAACTTAGTTGAGAGACTATAATCCTTACTAACAAGCCATGTCTGACTTTAGAAGAGAAATCAGGGCTTTTGAAGCTTCCCTGCAACTTAATGTATTTATTTATTTTTATTTATATATTTTGTTTGTCAAACATGCACAAGGTAGCAGGAATAACCTGAACGAAGGAAAAGGGGGTAAGTAGGACAGGGACGGTAGGAACACTGGTGTGCTTATGTACAACCCCTCTTAGGAATGGGGAGAGGTCCATGGTAAACAGTTGGAGGTTGAAGCTGTGAAGGGTTTGATGATGTAACAACAGAGACAGGTAGAGCATTCCAGGCGTGGGGGTGGGGTAGAGAATAAAACAAGCATTGTTAGATATTGTCTCATTCTTGAAACATGCTAATTTTTGGGGGGCATAGTTCTCTGAATGTTCTCTCAAGAAAATTTTGCATCTCATGATTCTTTGATCTCGACCACAAAGCTGAGGATTTTAATAAAATGTTGCTGTTTTTCACGAGGGAAACTTCCTGGAATGTTTAAGGGTATTTCAAATTTCAAAGCAGAGACATCACTCTGCCAATAAAAATGTTTATTTTCAAGGCTATGGTTTCCCCACTTGCAATATATGGCTGTGAAAATTGGACCATAAGAAAGGCTGAATTGAGGCCTTTGAACTATGGAGCTGAAGAAGAGTCCTGGAAGTCCCATAGACTGCAAGGCAATCAAATTGGTCAGTCCTAGAGGAGATCAACCTTGATCAATGCCCTGAGTGGCTCCTTCATCCCAACAGATATGCAAATCAAGACATAATTTCCCCTTAAAGGAGCCCAATGGTTTGTCGCTTCAGACAACTCCCACCAACATAAACCTTGTGCTATTTCCACAATCCTCTCCTATCAATTTTATCTATTCATAATAGGGAGCCAAAATGTGGCTAAACCTTTTGTCCATACTTTTAGTCCTCAAAGGTAATTAGTGCCACTATATAGTTTATTTCAATGTTCTGCATGCAAGATATCAATTTAAAAAGCTCCTTTCTTTTTAGGAATCCAATCTCAAATACAGTTGGTGGAGTCTGGAGGAGATGAGAGAAGACCTGGAGAGTCCCTCCGTCTCTCCTGCCAAGCCTCTGGATTCACCTTCAGCAGCTATGACATGCACTGGGTGAGACAGGCTCCAGGGAAAGGACTGGAATGGGTGTCATGGATAAACCCTTCTTCAGGAACCCTCTACTCAGACAAAGTGAAAGGGCGCTTCACCGTCTCCAGGGACAATAACAAAAACCAGCTGTATCTGCAAATGAACAGCCTCAAAACCGAAGACACAGGAGTCTATTACTGTGCAAGATACACAGTGAGAGGAAGTGAATCTGAAGCCAGGCAAGAACCTTCCTTCCCTTAGAGCAACTCTTCAATTTGATTTAGCCTCAAGTCCTGGATTAGTCACTGATGATGGATCACCATCTAGTGATTACTTCTGGGCTCTTTACTTCTGGATGTCCATTTGGAGAATTTGCTGAGGGAGAAAAATGAAATGTGAAGAAAATGGCTTGACATTCCCAGCTTCCCAATGTAGAAAGTGATCTGGCTTCTGGGGGAGGTGTGTGGAATCCAGGACTCTGAAGGGAGCTGATAACTGACATACAGCCCTGGCCCCATCTCTGTCTCTGACACAGAGCCCTCATCAGAGCCTTTCCCAGATTCCAGGACTGGCCCATCTTCCTCCCCCACCTCCTCACTGTCTCGATACACTGCCAGCTCCACTGGCCACTGGTGGGCCACAACAGGCATGGCCATCTGCAGGTCACCATTACTGGTTCACCCAAACCTGTACGAATCAGCTGAATACCCCCACTGGTTGGAAGAGTAGAAATGAAACTTTAGGAGAATATTTCAAAGTATCCAAAAATTGAAGAAACATCGGGAGCTAAAGAATCTCTTTGGAAAGTTAGGAAAATGCAACCTCTCCTCATGTTTGACCCTTAGGGGCAACGTTGTGGCAGAAAACTCCCTGTCCTATGCACACAATGGTTGTGGGGTTGGGAATAAAACAAGCGTCATTAGATATTGTCTCATTTTGGAGACATGAGCATAGAGTAGGATAGGATAGGATAGGATAGGATAGGATAGGATAGGATAGGATAGGATAGGATAGAATAAACAATGTTAGAAGGGACCTTGGAGGACTTCTAGTCCAACCCTCTGCTTAGGCAGGAAACCTTATACCATTTTAGACAAATGGTTGACATTACAACAAATGGATAGTAGAAAAAAATTAGCGACTTCCTGGGAGGAGCTTACTGGTGGAAGCAGCAAAAAATCAGCTGCCTCCGAATTCCTGGCTACGTACCTGATTAGAGGATCTTCCATCTGACGTCTTATCAGGTTTTCTTATCCTTCAGGCAAGAGGGAAAGAAGAAACTGTTTTGCTGGCAAATGCTCTTCGATTTTTGCAGCTTTTGTGCTTGCAAGGAAAGGGGGGCTAGCCCAAGGCAGAACGGCTGTCCGTGCTGGGAACTTCAAACTGCCTTGTGCAGGACAAAGTAGGTCTCTCCCACTCTGCTCTAAGTTTTGTTTGATTTAATCTTATCACGAGCTGAATCCGTTTACTGCAAGGACAATAATTGCTTATCAACATTTTAGCTTCTTCTCTTTTTCTCCTCCGAAAAATTATTTACTCAGAGGCTTTTAAAATGGCGCCGAGCAGGCTGGTTTCTCCGGTAATAACGAACACTTTTTGCTAATTCTCACAAGACTTCAAAAGAATTCAAAACAAAAGAGATAGCTTATCACATGTTTTGGTTTCACAATAGAAGAATTTTACTCCTTCATTAACTTTGCTTATTTGGAAGTTAAATGGTGATGAATCTGTTGAACGGTCTTGTTACAATGTTTACTCACTGAAACTTTTGCCAAGCCTTAAACTTCAAAATAAAAGCCTCTTTACTTAAAGCTGCATATTTAGGCAATAGAGTTTTATTAACTGCAGGCAGACAAATTTTGAAATGGCCTCAAAACCAAATATTAACTTGAAGTCGTCACCCTCTACTTCCAGGGGCACATCCTCAGTGCCTGGTACAAAGCTGCAGCCTCCGCTTCCTATGCCCCCTGCTGGGGATGTGTTAACGAAAGAATTTTTTCTGAGTAATCTAAGCGAGGCTCTTAATGCACAGACAATTAAAATGGAAGATAAATTTAGAGATAATAGAGAGGAGAGAAAAGAGGAAATAAAAGAAATGAAAGAAGAAATTAAAAGTGAAATTAAAAGTGAAATAAAAGGACTTAAACAGGAGTTGTATGAGAAATTTGAGGCTAAGGTTGATAAAATTAGAGACGACATGCTGAGTCTTGTAACTGTATTAACAGAACATATTTCTGGAGTGGAAGATACTCTAGAGGTTCTTAATGATGCCAATGCTAACTTGACATTGAAAACAGAGGTGGTGGAACAAAAAGTGGAAAATGCTGAAAAAGAAATTATTATGATACAGTACCGACAAATGGAGTTCGCATTAAGAGTAAGGGGGCTGCGTGAGGAGAAACAGGAGAACCTGAAACAGATCCTATCGGAAGCTTTTGACCGCCTGATGGGAAGACCAGGGACCAACCAAGGCTGGCAAATTGACAAAGCTTACCGCGTTAACTCCTGGCTGGCAAAGCAGAAGCAGCTTCCTCGAGACATCGTTATATATTTTACTACAAGAGAGTTCAGAAATATGGTACTGCAAGCGTCTTATAACACTAAGCTTCAAATTGGCGGTCAAGACCTGGCTGTTTTGAAAGAGATACCACCTCAAATGTTAAGAGCCAGAAGAGACTACGCTTTTTTGGTCGAAGAACTCAGAAATCGTCAGATACAGTATAGATGGGATGCACCATTTGGCATCATATTTACATTTGATAAGCAAAGGTACCGCCTCAACTCTGTATGGAAAGCCCGAGATTTTTATTATAATATATTGAAGGCCGGACACCCTGCACCATCTGGACCTAGAGAAAGACCACAAGAAGGACAGGATAGACAGCAAACTACACAACCACCAGACAAGATGGAGCATCTCTCTTCTCTAGAAGTGCAAGGTGCTATGGAACCAAGACCTAGCCGCATGACTACTAGACGTATGGAGAAACAAGCTAAGAGGCAACAGCATCAACAATCATCGGCCATCGATCAAGGAACTACAACAACAAATCTGGAAGCAGTGGGAGGAGCTAGACCTAAGGTTAAACAGGCCGTGCAGGAAGCTCTAAAAATGCTTCAACCAACCAAAGATGACAACTAAGATTTTAACATGGAATGTCAACGGACTGAACTCTCCACAGAAGAGGAAGAAAATATTTCATTATCTTAAACAGTTTAAGAACGATGTAATTTGTTTGCAAGAAACTCATATCAAGTCAACTGATCAAAAATATTTGATCAACTCAAAACTTGGTCAACATTTTGCAGCTTCTGCTATGGAAAAGAAGAATGGTATAGTTGTATACTTAAGAAAAGATATGAAAGCTGAATTAATAGAAGCAGATCCCTTCGGAAGATATATTGCTTTAGACTTAATCTTAGAAGGGAAAAAGACATTACTTTTGGGAATTTATGCTCCCAATCAACAGCAAGATAGATTCTATAGAAATCTTCATGCTAAATTAGTACAGTGGGACTATAGTTCCTGTATACTATTGGGTGACTGGAATGGAGTGATAGACACTAAGAGAGATAAGAAGATTTCCCGCCTAAATACCAAGATGCGAGCAAAGTTACCCAAATCTTTCTTTGACATTATGGATGATTTTGAATTGAGAGATATCTGGCGAGAAAGAAATGCAGAGGAATATGACTTCACTTTCTTCTCGGACAGGCATCAATCCCTTTCAAGGATCGATTTTATTCTAACCACTAATGATTTGCTTTCTAGGGTCAAGAAAACAAAGATTGCAGCTAGAGTCCTTTCGGACCATAACCCAGTTTGGATGGAGTTGGGAAGGGTAGTGCAGGCAAGAAGGTTTTGGAGACTGAATGAAAATTTATTTAGATATGAAAACTATATTAATGATTGTAAAAAATTACTATCTGAATATTTTGTTTTGAATATGAATAAGGGTACATCTATGGAATTTGTATGGGATGCAAGCAAAGCGTATATGAGAGGAGTTTTGATGAATATAAATAAAACACATAGAAATAAGCAAGGGCTAAAACGAACAGAACTGGAAGAGGAAATTAAGAGAAAAGAGCTGGAGTTAACAAGGAAACCAGACGATACAAAGGTTAAGGAAGCTATTAACATATTAAAATCTCAATTTGACATGTTGATCTCTGACCAGGTAGCTACTAATTTATTATATGCAAAACACAATACTTTTTGTAATGCAAACAAACCTGGCAGATGGTTAGCTTATCAGATTAGGAAAAAAAGGAAAACTCGAAATATATCTAAACTGATTTACAGAGGGAAGGAGGTGTTCCAACAGGAAGAGATTCAAAAGGCTTTCTGGGAATTTTTTACAGAACTGTATAAAGGGGATAAAATTAATGGTTTAGACATAGACAAATATTTAGACAAGGAGAAAATACCTTCAGTTAGAGAAGAACACAGGCAAAAATTGAATCAACCAATAACCTCGGGGGAAATCCTGCAGGTAATTAAGCAATTAAAGCCAGGGAAAGCACCAGGTACAGATGGCTTGACAGCGGTTTACTACAAAAACTTACAGTTAGAAATGGTAGAACCTCTTAGAGAATTATTTAATATGATTCAAACGGAAGGTAAAGTCCCTCCATCTTGGAAGACAGCGTTTATATCTTTGATACCCAAAGAAGATCAAGATACTACTCAACCCAAAAATTATAGACCCATTTCATTACTGAATGTAGATTATAAAATTTTTACTAAAATATTAGCAAATAGGTTAATGTTGGTCATTCAACAATTGATACATACGGACCAAACAGGTTTTATACAAGGGAGACAGATGAAAAGTAATGTCAGATTAATTATTAATGCATTAGAATATTTGGGAAAGAACAACCAGATCCCTTCTGCGTTTATATTTTTGGATGCTGAGAAGGCCTTTGATCGAGTTAACTGGCAATTTCTGCTGAAGATATTGCAAAAAATGCAGATAGGAGATAATTTTTTACAGTCAATTAAAGCAATATACCAACAGCAAACAGCACAAATCATAGTCAATGGAAGTTTAACAGACTCTTTTCAAATTGGAAAAGGTACAAGACAGGGTTGTCCTTTGTCCCCATTATTGTTTATTATAACTTTGGAAGTATTGTTGAATAAAATACGGGGCTTGGATGGTTTAAAAGGGATCAAGATTAGGCAGCAAGAATATAGAATCCGCGCTTTTGCGGATGATTTGGTCATAATATTGGAACAACCGCAGGAATCCAGTATGGTTTTAATGAATACGATTAATCAATATGGTCAAGTGTCTGGCTTTAAAATAAACTTAGGAAAAACCAAAATATTAGCTATAAATATGAATATTAAACAAAAGGAAGAATTAGGAGTGATGCTAGGATGTGAGGTAGTTAAAAAAGTCAAATATCTTGGAGTTAACATTTTAACTTCAAATGGGAAATTATATAAGCATAATTATGAACCACTTTGGCATAGCATACAGACAGAGATGAAAAAATGGGAGAAATTGCACTTATCTTTGCTGGGCAGGATAGCGGCAGTGAAAATGAACATTTTACCAAAATTTTTATTTCTTTTCCAAATGTTACCTATACTTAAAAAAGATGCGAACCTTTTAGAATGGCAGAAGGGTATCAACAAATTTGTGTGGGCAGGAAAGAAGCCGAGGGTAAAGATGAAAATAATGCAAGATGTACGCGAGAGAGGAGGATTGAAACTACCTAATTTAAAACTATATTATGATGCAGTGGCATTATCTGTAATTAGTGATTGGATTCATTTAACCAATGATAGAATATTGAACATTGAGGGACACGATCTGGTATTTGGTTGGCATGCTTACCTGTTATTCAACAAAAAATTGGATAAGAACTTTAAAAGTCATATTTTGAGAAATGCTTTATTGCGGGTTTGGAAGAAATACCAATATAAATTAAATGACAAGATACCCATGTGGGCAATTCCTAGACATGCAATTGAAAATATGAATACAGCACAAAAACAGGACAGATTTACTTACAGACAGCTTCTTACCTCGGAAAGGGGGGTATTACAATTAAAATCTTTAGAGGTATTAAAAGAGGAGAAGGTAGTTCAAACATGGTTCCAGTATGGGCAATTACAGGCTAGGTGGAAAATAGATCAAAAAATTGGCTTTATTCAAGTTGAGGATAATCTGTTTAAACAAATAAGAGATCAAAGCTTAATGCATATAAAGAGGATATATAATGTATTAATACAGATGGATTCGGAAACAGAATTAGTTAAAGATTGTATGATAAAATGGGCTCAAAATATTGAGGAACCAATAATGTTGGATACATGGGAAAGAATTTGGGTAAGAAATGTGAAATTTACACAAGCTCAAAATCTGAGAGAAAATTTTTACAAGATGTTTTATAGATGGCATTTAGATCCTAAAAAGTTGGCTTCTATGTATCCGAATGTACAGCCTAAATGTTGGAGGTGTGGTTCTCTCGATGCTACATATTATCATATATGGTGGACCTGCCAAAAGGTTAAGGCATTTTGGATAAAAATATGGTGGGTCATGCAAAATGTTTTTTAAAAAAGGATAAAGTTTATTCCTCAGTTATTTTTACTAGGTATATGTACTGATTTTACAGTGGTAGAGACCAATTTGATTCTGCACCTGATAACTGCAGCAAGACTGTTGGTGGCGCAATATTGGAAGAAGGAAGACTTGCCTACAATCCAAGAATGGACATTGAAAGTAACAAACTTAGCTGAAATGGCTAAAATATCGGCATATCTCAAAGATCATTCAAATGAGAGATATAAACGAGACTGGAAAAAATGGATTGACTATATACAAAATAAATACGGGACTAAGAAATTCCAGTTAGCCTATGCTTAAGATCAGAAATGATTTAAACTGTTAAAAGTTAGTTCAGTAAGAAGAAGCTAAGTTCAATCTAGAATGTCATTAATTTCTTTATTTCTTTTTTCTCAATAGATTTTAGACTGTGTTAGTTAAAAATCCATACCGTGTACGGGTTCTGGGAAGTCGGGGGGGGAAGGAGGAGGGGGGATGGGGGGGTGGAGGGAGGGAGGGGTACACACAACAAAAAAAATTGTATTTCAATGTCTTAATGATTGACAAATGATGACATATTTGTGTTTGTTTTTTTTAAAGAAAAATTAAACAAATGTTTCACTGGGAAAAAAAAAATAGCTCTTTTTTTGTAATCACAAATAAAAGTGTTAATATTGTTAATGGGCTAAAATATGCTACAGGGGGAAAAAATCATTCTTGATTTTTTTCAGTCTCTCTTTCCGCCTTTATTATCATTTGTGGTTCTTTTGTATGCAAGGAAACCTAGGAGACCAATGCACGGAGGGATTCTTTGATCCCAATGGTTATGAATTCATTCATTCATTCATTCATTCATTCATTCATTCATTCATTCATTCATTCATTCATTCATTTGCTTCTTTGTTTATTTATATAATGTTTTATTGTATATATGTATATGTTGTATATGTTGTTGTTATGCATTATCCATTTTAACATTGTAAGCTACCCAAAGAATTATCTTGTGCTGAGAGGGATGGTAATTAAATTTAAAAAATAAAGTAAAATAAGGTAAGTTAAGGTAAGGAAAAGTAAAGTAAAATAAAGTAAAAGAAAATATAAAATAAGGAATTAAATATATTTGTATCCTGCCAAAGAGCCTAGGTGGTGCAGTGGTTAGAGTGGAGTATTGCAGGCTACTTCAGCTGACTGCTAACTGCAGTTTGACAGTTGAAATCTCACCGACTCAAGGTTGACTCAGCCTTCCGTCCATCCCAGGTGGGTAAAATGAGGACCCAGATTGTTGGGGGCAAGAGGCTGACTCTGGAAACTGCTTAGAGAGGGCTGTAAAAGCAGTATAAAGCGCTATATAAGCCTAAGTGCTGTTGTTAGTTTTTATAAATAATTCAAGGTGGTGAATATATCTGACACCCATTTCCTTCTCTTATTTTCCCTATAACAACAACAACAACAACAACAACAACAACAACCAGAAAACACCTTTGTGAGAAGGTTTGTGCTGAGAGAGAATGAGTAGCTCAAGGTCTCTCATCTGGCTTTCATAGCTAAGACATAGCTAAGGTCTCTTGCTTCCTAGTCTGCTGCCTTAACCACTAGGCCAAACATATCTGGTTGGACAGGCAAATCGAGGCAAAATTTCCTCTTTAAAGGAGCCCCCGTTCTTTCCCTTTTCAGCCAAAAGAGTTTGTGAAGTTTCCTGAATCCGTTTTTATTCATTTCAGGGACAGGAAATGGTCTTGCGGCTAGTCTTGGTGTCCGTATTAGTCCACTTTCAAGGTAATCCTTTCTTAGCTAAACAATTTCCTTCCATTTCCTGTTTCGTGATCAAAAAATATAATTGAAATGTTTTTTTTTAAAAGGAGTTCAATCTCAGGTCCAGCTTTTGGAGTCTGGAGGGGATGTGAGAATACTTGGAGAGTCTCTCCATCTCTCCTGCGAATCCTCTGGATTCACCTTCAGCAACCATTACATGTATTGGGTTAGACAGGCTCCAGGGAAAGGCCTGGAATTGTTGGCCAGCATAAGTACAGGCTCATCTCCTTCCAATTACTACCCAGGTAAAGTCAAGGGCCGCTTTACCATCTCCAGGGATGATTCCCGCAGCCAGCTGTATCTGCAAATGAACAATCTCAAACTGGAGGACACAGGTGCCTATTACTGCTCAACTTACACAGTGAGAGGAAGTGAATCTGATGCTGAGCAAAAACCTTCTCATTAGAGCAGCTATGAAAATTGAATTAGAATAGAGTAGAGTAGAGTAGAATAGAATAGAATAGAATAGAATAGAATAGAATAACAGAGTTGGAAGAGACCTTGGAGGTCTTCTAGTCCAATTCTCTGCTTAGGCAGGAAGCCCTACACCACTTCAGACAAATGATTATCCAACATCTTCTTAATTCCAGTGCATTCACAACGTCTGGAGGCAAGTGGTTCCACTGAATAAGGAAGGTTGCTTGTCTCCTTGATTAGTTTCCACCATTGCTTCTTGTCCTGCCCTCAGGTGCTTTGGAGAATAGATTGACTCCCTCTTCTTTGTAGCAGCCCCTGAGATATTGGAAGATTGCTATCATGTCTCCCTTAGTCGCCCTTTTCATTAAACTAAACTTACCTAGTTTCTACAACCCTTCTTCATATGGTTTAGCCTCCAGTCCCCTAATCAACTTTGTTGCTCTTCCCAACAGAAATATTACAGGTAGAAATATGGATTGATCCCCCAGGCTGTAACAGGGACTCTGAGTCCAGGCTTAGGCATTTAAACTGGTCAAATTCTACACGACAATCTTGTGAGGTGGGTTGGGCTGAGAGAGAGAGAGAGTAACCAGCCCAAAGTCACCCTGCCAGTTAACTTTTTCTGAACTTTCCCAAATGCTTTCCTATCCATTTAGCAGGGATGTCTTAACAGTATTATGACCCCGAACCGCCGAACTCCAAATCTTTCTGATTGAAAAGCTCAGTGTCTTAGCCACTGAGCCACCCTCAAATTAAACATATATTTATTTTTTTGGCACTTTCAACAAAATCGCTGTTGAAACATTAAATATATGCTGGCCACAAACATTAATTGACATGATAAACATTCGAACAATACACGATGCTTGAAAAACACAATAATAATCAGTAAGCCATAGATTTGATGTACTTATATGATACAAGATTAGTATGGGGCCCCGGTTCCACCACAAAACCGCGGACGACAAAATCACGGTCGACAAAAGCGCGTATGTGACGTCATCACAGCGCGATGGAAAAGATCGAAAAATGTAAAAATAAAGCGAAAACCTTACCCTAACCCCCCCAAACCTAACCCTAAACCTAACCCTAAACCTAACCCTTAACCTAACCCTAAACCTAACCCTAAACCTAACCGTTAACGTAACCAAAAACCTAACGCTAACCCTTAACCTAACGCTAAACGTAACGCTAACGCTCTAAAGCTAACCCTAACCCTTAACCTAACCCTAACCCTAAACCTAACCCTTACCTTCATGTGAATCGGCTTGCTGTAATTTAATTTTTATTAATTTTTATTTCAATTTTTCGATCTTTTTCGTCGCGCTGTGATGACGTCAAATGCGCGATTTTGTCGATCACGCTTTTGTGGTCCGCGGTTTTGACGGGTCACGTGGGGCCCCTATGCTTGTGGTGCTTCAGGCAACAGCCCACCAGGTCCCTCAGTTAAGGCAGCCCTGAGTATCCTGGCATAAGACAGGAAATGAAGCATGATGATGATCTTTATAAATATCCAAACTGCCACACAGATATTGAGGAAACATCTGGACCTAAAGAATCTCCTCAGAGAATTAGGAGGATTGTGTCCTCTCCTCACTTTGGACACCAGGGGGCAATGTTGGCACACCAAACTCCATGGCCTATGGGGGTGGGGTAGAGAATAAAACAAGCATTTTGAGATATTGCTTCATTTTTAAAACATGACAATTTTTTTTTGTCATAGTTCACTGAATGTTCTCTCAAGAGAATTTCTCATGAGTCTTTGACCTCCGCCACAAAGCTGAAGATTTTAATAAAAATGTTGCTGTGTTTCAGGAGGGAAACTGTCTGGAATGTTTAAGGGGATTTAAAATTTCCACACAGAGACATCACCCTGCCAACAAAAGTGTGTATAGTCAAGGCTATAGTTTACAATATTGTTGTCCAATCAATGGACTATGCAGCTAGAGTGGTCATTCTGTCTGTAATAGCGTAGCTGGAATAGTATGTCTGTGGTTAATCAATGCCCCTTGTGACTCTTTTATCCCAACAGATATGCAAATCAAGAGACAATTTCCCCTTTAAAGAAGCCCAACTTACTTTTTAGACAACACCCACCAACATAAACCTTGCGCTATTTCCAGAATCCTCTCCTATCAATTTCATCTATTCATTACAGGGAGCAAAAATGTGGCTAAACCTTCTGTCCATACTTGTAGTCCTCAAAGGTAATTATTGCCACTATATATATATAATTTTTATGTTCCACTCTTCAATGCAAGGCATCCATTTAAAAAGCTCCTTTCTTATTAGGAGTCCAATCTCAAGTCCAGTTGGTGGAGTCTGGAGGGGATGTGAGAAGACCTGGAGAGTCCCTCCGTCTCTCCTGCCAAGCCTCTGGATTCACCTTCAGCGACTATGGGATGATCTGGGTGAGACAGGCTCCTGGGAAAGGACTGGAATTTGTTTCATTCATCTATACCGATTCTAGTGGAAAGTTCTACTCAGACAAAGTGAAGGGGCGTTTCACCATCTCCAGGGACAATGCCAAAAGCCAGCTGTATCTGCAAATGAACAGCCTCAAAACCGAAGACACAGGAGTCTATTACTGTGCAGGAGACACAGTGAGAGGAAGTGAATCTGAAGCCAAGCAAAAACCTTCCTTTCTTCACTCTTCAACTTTATGGAGCCCCACGTCCTGGATTAGTCAATGAGGATTGATTACAGTATACTGAGAGCTTCAGGAAGGACTCTTTCATTCTAGATATAACAGAGTTTGCTGCAAGAAAAATGAAAAATGCCAAGTTCATCAGTCTGTTTAAAAGCCAGTGTAACCTTAAGATGCAACAAATATTCCAAAATTCAAGGCAAAACCACATAAATGGCATTCCATTGTCTATTTAAAATATCATTCAAAACATTCTATCTTTGTGAAACCTTTTAAATAAAAATTAATTATGTTTGATAACAAAAGTTTCTAAACCTCCTTTCTTAATCACTGGGAATCTTTTTAAAATGATATATCATTAATGTTTTTCACCAGATAAAATGCCTGAGTATTTCAAATCTTTGCTGGATATGGAAACATCGAAGGACATATTATATTTGGCTGATATGAAAAAAAAGTGTTTTAAAAATGCATACAAATATATACACCAATCCACCAAGGGTTACAAAGTGATACATTGTCTTAATGTATTACGAAAGAAGTTAAGTTCTCGAACAGAATTGGATTTCACATAATTTTTTCAAGCTTTCGTTTAACTTAATGTACAATCAACTGGTCCTTCCCCACATAAACTCACAGGGGAGAAAACGGAATCCCAATCCTTTTCCTAATTGAAAAATGCACAAGCAACTTTTATTCATTGAAATGTATTAACCCATAACCACAAACCCTCCATCATAGTGACTGCAACAGTTTTCCAAAATGTATGGAACACCCCTATTTTTAGAAATGGACCGTTCCGGTTGGGAATAGCAGCTAATAAGGGTCTATGCAGCATCACAGTTGGGTCAGTTATTTGGTGTTTTCTTCAGTGGCATTTGAATTTGAGTTGTGGTTATTTTGATCACAGATATTTGTTAATATATATATAAAGTTATAATGTTGGGGCCATGTTTTCCACCAAAAAGAGTGAGATTTGGTGGTCCAAACTTCGAGGAGGGTCTTCTAACATGGTATGAAGAAGCAGAGAATGATCTGATTGAAGTGGGATCGGATTGCGACAAAAGTTTTGTAATGGACAACGAGAAACACACACACAGACACAAACACACCACCGATTCTGACATCAGCAATGATGAAGCTCCTGATGAAATAGTTGTCCAAGTAAAATATACTTTGTGCAATAATTAGTATGGCAAGAACAAATTCAAATGATCTTCTGCACCTTTTGGAAGCAACAGATCCAGAACCAACAGTCACAATATTGTTGTCCAATTAATGGACTATGCATCTAGAGTGGTAATTTTGTCTGTAATAGCATAGCCGGAATCTTATGTCTGTGGTTAAGGGTTAATCAATGCCCCGTGTGACTCTTTTATCCCAACAGATATGCAAATCAAGACACAATTTCCCCTTAAAAGGAGCCCAAAGGTTTGCCTTTTCAGGCATCTCCCACCAACGCTATTTCCGTATTTCCAGAATCCTCTCCTATCAATTTCATCTATTCATTACAGGGAGCAAAAATGTGGCTAAACCTTCTGTCCATACTTGTACTCCTTAAAGGTAATTATTGCCACTATATATATATTATTTTATGTTCTGCTCTTGTATACAAGAGATCTATTTAAAAAGCTCCTTTCTTTTTAGGAATCCAATCTCAAATACAGTTGGTGGAGTTTGGAGGAGATGTGAGAAGAGCTGGAGAGTCCCTCCGTCTTTCCTGCCAAGCCTCTGGATTCACCTTCAGAGATTATGGGATGCACTGGGTGAGACAGGGTCCAGGGAAAGGACTGGAATGGGTTGCACTCATCTCTTATGATCCCACTAAAAAGTTCTACTCAGACAACGTGAAGGGGCGCTTCACCATCTCCAGGGACAATGCCAAAAGCCAGCTGTATCTGCAAATGAACAGCCTCAAAACTGAAGACACAGGAGTCTATTACTGTGCAAAACCCACAGTGAGAGGAAGTGAATCAGAAGCCAAGCAAAAACCTTCCTTTCTTCACTCTTCAACTTTATGGAGCCCCAATCCTGCATTAGTCAGACAGGATTGATCACTGTCTACTGAGAGCTTCATGAAGGACTATTTTGGTCTTGATATCACAGAGTTTGCTGTTAGAAAAATGAAAAAGGCCAAGTTCATCAGTCTGTTTAAAAGCCAGGGCAACCCTAGGCTGCATTAACAGAGTGACAGAGTCAAGATTACATGAAGCATCACTTAATAAAGCCTTTGGAAGATCACATCTGCAATGATGCAACCAGTTTTGTTGACCGCATTATAAAAAAAAAGATATTGAGACTTTGGAAAGAGGGCAGAGAAGAGTAATAAGATGACTGGCATCTGGAGGCTGAAACATACAAAGAACAGTTTCAGGATTTGTGTATGGCTAGTCTATTGAAAAGAAGGACTAGGGGTGACATTTTTTGCATAAAACAAATTAAAGGTTAAGGGGGTAATCTTAAAGTAAACATTAGATATGCTAGCCTTTTAATATCCTCTCTAATAAATTATAGGGACAATGTGGCTCAGTGGCTAAGACACTGAGCTTGTTAATCAGAAAGGTCAGCCGTTTGGCTGTTCTAATCCCTAGCACCGCATAACAGAGTGAGCTCCCATTACTTGTCCCAGCTTCTTCCAATGTAGCAGTTCAAAATCAGGTAAAAATGCAAGTCGAAAAATAGGGACCACTTTTGGTGGGAAGGTAACGGTATTCAGTGCACCTTTGGTGTTTATTCATACCAATCACATGACCCCGGAGACGTATTCGGACAGCGCTGGCTCTTTGGCTTTGAAACAGAGATGAGCACACACACAGAGAAACACAGAAACACACACACACACACACGAGTCAGTAATGACTGGCAGTAGGGACCAAAATGCTCCCTATTTTTCGACTTGAATTTTTTCAAGGTTTCGAACTGCTAGGTTGGCAGAAGCTGAGACAAGCAACAGGAGCTCACCCCATTATATGGTGTTAAGGATTTGAACCACCAAACTGCCAGTCTTTTTGATCGACAAGCTCAGCGTCTTAGCCACTGAGCCACCATGTCCCTTAAAGTTAAACATATATTTATTTCATTGGCGCTTAAAACAAAATGAGTGTTGAAATATAAAAAGCACGTTGTGCCAGAAAAACTAATCAACATGATTAACATTTGAACAATACACGAGGCTTCAAAAAACACAGTAATACTCTGTAAACCATACAGTTGATGTGATATGTGATATGATACAAGATGCATTGAAGTGTTAACATACACTCTCTCCTGCCAACCCTCTGGATTCACCTTCAGTGGCTATCACATGACCTGGGTGAGACGGGCTCCAGGGAAAGGACTGGAGTGGTTTACACTCATCTATGATGATTGCAGTAAAAAGTTCTACTCTGACAAAGTCAGGGGCTGCTTCACCATCTCCAGGGACAATGCCAAAAGAAGCCAGCTGCATCTGCAAACAAATAGTACAGGGCTGGGATTCACTGGTTTACCACCAGTTTGCAACTGTGAGCTTCCACACCAATGTTCCCTCTAAGCTGTGCGGCTATGTAGCCACGCAAGTGGCAACAAAACACCGCACAGCAGTTTCCAAGTGCCATGCAGTGGATATTATGAGACGCCTTCCACAATAATAGGAGAGGAGAACCAGCCCGTAGACAGCAGCGATCCAATCAGTTCTAGGTCCATGAGGCAGAAAGTAGCTGTGAGAAGGGGTGGGGGGTTTGGAGAAGGCATGGGATGGGCTCCCAGCAGCCGCTGCTCGGATTTGCCATGAGAACTCGTCTCTCCTGCCTCTTCGCTTCCCCGTTCGTTCATTGGGTGGCAGATCGAAAGCACGAGCCAAGCTGGGTCATTCCTTCCGAGAGGCAACTTTCCCATCGAATGACTCACTGCCCTAGACTCAAGGAGACCCTCTACAGTCCCTCTTGCCTGGCCGGGATGCCAGCAAGAATGTTGGGCTGAAGGAAGGAGGGATACATGCGCTCACTCTCATGAGAGAAAGAAAGTAAGAGTGAGAGTGAAAGTGAGAGTGTGTGTGAGAGAGTGAGTGAGTGAGTGAGAGAGAGAGTGAGAGAGTGAGAGAGTGAGAGAGTGAGAGAGTGAGAGAGTGAGAGAGTGAGAGAGTGAGAGAGTGAGGGAGTGAGGGAGTGAGAGAGAGTGAGGGAGTGAGGGAGTGAGAGAGTGAGTGAGAGAGTGAGAGAGTGAGAGATTGAGAGAGTGAGAGAGTGAGTGAGAGAGTGAGAGAGTGAGAGAGTGAAAGAGTGAGAGAGTGAGAGTGAGAGAGTGTGAGTGAGAGTGTGAGTGAGAGTGTGAGTGAGAGTGTGAGTGAGAGAGAGAAAGAAGTTGAGAGAGTGAGAGAGTGAGAGAGAGAGTGGGTGAGAGAGAGAGAGAGACTGAAAGAATGAGAGTGAGAGTAAGAGTGAGTGTCTGTGTTTGAGTGAGAGTGAGTGTGAGAGAGAGATTGAGTGAGTGTGTGAGTGAGAGTGAGTGAGAGAAAGGGTGAGAGAGTGTGAGAGTAAGAGTGGGTGTGTGTGAGAGAGAGAGTGAGTGAGAGAGTGATAGAATGAGATTGAGAGTAAGAATGTGTGTGTGTGTGTGTGTGTGAGAGAGAGAGAGACAGTGTGTTGGTGGGCAGACTTAGCATTTTTTAAAGTGTATATATACATGTCTCCATGGGTGCAATTGTGCAAGCATTTTTTTCCTCTTTAAAAGAATTTTTGGATTTCTCCTCACCAAATCTTTAAGGCTGAAAGAGTTAGAGTTGAAATATATAGAGATTGTCAATCGCCATACTGTTAGATTGATAGGCAATTATGGACTATCTTGATTATATCCTCCTTGGAAAGAATATGCTACTGTATGGTTGAGAAAAAGATCAAACTTCATTCCATGGAAACCCAACAAAGTTCATAGGGAGTGTCTCTTTCTACGATGGGCTTCTTGGGTCAACAGTGAATATCAGTTATCAAAAATGTAGGTGGAATATTAATCAGGCAATAGGCAATTACAAAAAGGGAAGCCAACTTTCTGAATTCTGTTTCTTTGCACTTAATGACCTAAATAGTAGACTAATGTTCTAAAAACCTGACCTAAATTACTATATATTTTAAATAGCTGTAAAGCTATGCTGAAAAAGTTGTTCTCAAGATATTGTGACAAATTCTATGAAAAGAAGGGAATTCTTGACAAAGTTAAGGAGAAATGAGAATATAGAATAGTAAATGGACAAATAAAATTACCAATGAAAGAAAATATTTGAACCTCATGGTTGAAATGAGATGTTCTCTCTTACTCTTTCCTTTTCCTCTCTTCTCTCTGTCTCTCTCATCTTCTTTCTCTTTGTCTCTCTTCTCTTTCTCTCTCCTTATTTTCCATTCTTCTGTCACTTTCTCCTTCTCCCTTCTCTCTCCTGCTTGTCTCTTTTTGTCTCTCTCACCCTCTTTCTGTCTCTCTTTCTCTCTCCTTTCCCACTCTTCTGTCGCTTTCTCTCTCCTTCTCTTTCTCTTTCTGTCTCTCTTCCCTCTTTTTTCTTCCCCTCTTCCTCTCTCCCACTCTTTTATCATTTTCTCTCTCTCCACCTTCCCCTCTACCGCCTAACCTGTCCCCATACTTATCTTCGACTGATCATATATGAAATAATTTACCTTCTTTTCTAAATAGGCGCAGTTCCCTTACCGGATCACTTTCTCTGTCTCTCTGTCTCTCTGTCTCTCTGTCTCTGTCTCTGTCTCTCTCTCTCTCTCTCTCTGTCTCTCTCTGTCTCTCTCTCTCTCTCTCTCTCTCTCACACACACACACACACACACACACACACACAGAGACACAAACATACAAATGCACCCACACACAAAACCATTTTTCTCCAATCCAATTTGGATCCTATAAATCAATTGCTCTGTGAAACATCTATGAAAAATTCAGGTGCTCAGGCATGAAAATGTGCTGCTCAAACACTATACTTTTCCGCGCACACTGAAAAAAATTAGAGGGAACATTGTTCCACACCCTTGTGTCATGCATGTGTGTGCCTTTGACGTATGTTCTTTGGTCATGCATATGGACTGCATGCATGCAGGTGGCATCAAAAATGAGGCTGCATAAGAAGTTTTGGTGCCATGGCGGCTGGCTGGGAGCGGGCGTGCCCGGGAAGGTTCACCCACAGTCCAGGGCTACTGGTTCAGCGAAACTGATCGGAACCGCCTGAATAACACCACTGTTCTTGAGAGACTACAATCCTTACTATTAAGCCATGTCGGAATTTAGAACAGAAATCAGAGCATATTGAGGCTTCGCATATAAAAAGGTAATTTTGCAGCAAACATCAGAAGTGCTGGCCTCTTGATGTCCTCTCTAATAAATAAGTTTACTCTCTATTTTTTGCATCATTTTGAGAAGTGCTGATTTTATTTTCAAGCCTTTTTTTAGTTAAGTTACAATAAATTAGTCCTTTCTCCCATTAAATGAGAGGGGGGAACACATAACACAATCCTTTTTTAATTGAAATATGCATTTAATGTATTTAGGGTTTTCCATAAATTAAAAAAGTAATTTTGCAGCAAACATCTGAAGTTTTAGCATTTTGATGTGCTCTCTAATAAATACATTTATTCTCTATTACTGTGCATTATTTTGAGACATGTTGGATTTCTCCAAGATTTCCTTTTATTTAATGTACAATCAACTGACCTTTCTCCCATTAAATCACAGGGGAAACAATTGTGTCCCAATCCTTTTCTTAATTGAAAAATGCACATACAAGTTATATTCATGCTAATGTATTAATCAAACAATTGTGTCCCAATCCTTTTCTTAATTGAAAAATGCACATACAAGTTATATTCATGTTAATGTATTAATCAATGCCCTTTGTGGCTCTTTTATCCCAACAGATATGCAAATTGAGACACTATTTACCCTTTAAGGTTTGCCTTTTCGGACAACACCCACCAACATAAACCTTGCGCAATTTCCAGAATCCTCTCCTTTAAATTTCATCCATTCATTACAGGAAGCAAAAATGTGGCTAAACCTTCTGTCCATACTTTTCGTCCTCAAAGATAATTATTGCCACTACATAGTTGATTTCTATGTTCTCCTCTTGCATACAAGATATCTATTTAAAAAAGCTCCTTTCTTTTTAGGAGTCCAATCTCAAGTCCAGTTGGTGGAGTCTGGAGGGGACGTGAGAAGACCTGGAGAATCCCTCCATCTCTCCTGCCAAGCCGCGGGATTCACCTTCAGCAGCAATGGGATGATTTGGGTGAGGCAGGCTCCAGGGAAAGGACTGGAATGGGTTTCATAAATCTATACACATTCTAGTGGAAAGTTCTACTCTACTCTACTTAGAGTGCAGTATTGCAGGGTACTTCAGCTGACTGCTAACTGCAGTTCGGCAGTTCAAATCTCACTGACTCAAGGTTAACTCAGCCTTCTGTCCTTCCCAGGTGGGTAAAATGAGGCCCCAGATTGTTGGGGGCAAGAGGCTGACTCTGGAAACTGCTTAGAGAGGGCTGTAAAAGCACTATAAAGCGGTATATAAGCCTAAGTACTGTTGCTATTTTTTATAAATAATTCAAGGTGGTGAATATATCCGACACTCCTTTCCTTCTCTTATTTTCCCTATAACAACAATAACAAAACTAAAACACCTTTGTGATAAGGTTTGTGCTGAGAGAGAATGAGTAGCTCAAGGTCTCTCAGCTGGCTTTCATAGCTAAGAGAGGCCTGAACTCAAGATCTCTTGCTTCCTAGCCTGCTGCCTTAACCACTAGGCCAAACATATCTGGTTGGATAGGCAAATCGAGGCAAAATTTCCACTTCCTCTTTAAAGGAGCCCCCGTTCTTTCCCTTTTCAGCCAACACAGTTTGTGAAATTTCCTGAATCCATTTTTATTCATTGCAGGGACAGAAAATGGTCTTGTGGAAAGACTTCATCTTGGTGTCCCTATTAGTCCTCTTTCAAGGTCATCCTTTCTTCTCTAAACAATTTCCTTCCATTTCCTGTTTCCTGATCAAAAAAACTATTTGAAATATGTTTTTTTTTAAAGAGTCCAATCTCAGGTACAGCTGATGGAGTCTGGAGGGAATGTGAGAAGACTTGGAGAGTCCCTCCGTCTCTCCTGCGAAACCTCTGGATTCACCTTCAGCAACCATTACATGTATTGGGTGAGACAGGCTCCAAGGAAAGGACTGGAATTGTTGGCCAGCATAAGTACAGGCTCATCTCCTTCCACTTAATACCCAAATAAAGTCAAGGGCCGTTTCATCATCTCCAGGGATGATTCCTGCAGCCAGCTGTATCTGCAAATGAACAATCTCAAACTGGAGGACACAGCTGCCTATTACTGCTCAACTTGCATAGTGAGAGGAAATGAATCTGAAACTGAGCAAAAACCTTCTTATCAGGGCAGCTCTGAAAATTGAGTAAGAATAGAATAGAGTAGAATAGAATCGAGTTGAGTAGTGTAGAATAGAATAGAGTAGAGTAGAGTTGAGTAGGGTAGAGTAGAATAGAGTTGAGTTGAGTTGAGTTGAGTAGAGTAGGATAGAGTACAGTAGAGTAGAACAGAACAGAACAGAATAGAATAGAATAGAATAGAACAGAATAACAAAGTTGCAAGGGACCTTGGAGGTCTTCTAGTCCTATTCCTGTTTAGGCAGGAAACCCTACGCCACTTCAGACAAATGGTTATCCAACATCTTTTAAAAAATTTCCAGTGTTTGGAGCATTCACAACTCCTGGAGGCAAGAGGTTCCAATAATTGATTGTTCTAACTGTCAGGAAATTTCTCCATAGTCCTATGTTGCTTCTCTCTTTGAATATTTAGTTACAGAAAGTTTAATTGGTCTACTGGAAGTGAGAAACAGCTGACAAATCTCCATAGTGATATGTGGAATCTCAGAACTGATCTTGGAAGAAGAAGTTGGGACTCTGTTTAGCTAATCTCAGAGAAGTATTGAATTAAAATAAAATAACAGAGTTGGAAGAGACCTTGGAGGTCTTCTAGTCCAACTCTCTGCTTAGGCAGGAAGCCCTACACCCCTTCAGACAAATGGTTATCCAACATCTTCTTAAAGTATTCCAGTGTTGGAGCATTCACAACTTCTGGAGGCATGTGGTTCAATTGATTAAGGAAATTTGTTCTTAGCTCTAGGTTGCTTGTCTCCTTGATTAGTTTCCACCCATTGCTTCTTGTCCTGCCCTCAGGTGCTTTGGAGAATAGATTGACTCCCTCTTCTTTGTGGAAGCCCCTGAGATATTGGAAGATTGCTATCATGTCTCCCCTAGTCCTCCTTTTCTTTGAACTAAACTTACCTAGTTTCTGCAACCCTTCTTCATATGGTTTAGCCTCCAGTCTCCTAATCAACTTTGTTTCTCTTCCCTACAGAAATATTTGAGGTAGAAATATGGATTGCTGTCCCAGGCTGCAAGGGGGACTCCATGTCCCACCTTAGGCAGGTGAACTGGCCAAGTTCTACATGACAATCTTGTGAGGTGGGTTGGGCTGAGAGAGAGAATAACCAACTCAAAGTCACCCTGCCAGTTAACTTTTTCTGCAATTTCCCAAATGCTTTCCTATCCATTTAGCAGGGATGTCTTAACTGTATTATGACCCCGAATAGCTGAACTCCAAATCTTTCTGATTGAAAAGCTCAGTGTCTTAGCCACTGAGCCACCCTAAAATTAAACATATATTTATTTTTTTGGCACTTCCAACAAAATCGCTGTTGAAACATTAAATATATACTGGCCACAACAATTAATCAACATGATAAACATTTGAACAATACACGATGCTTGAAAAAACACACTAATACTCAGTAAGCCATTCAGTTGATGTTCTTATATGATACAAGATGCTTTGAAGGCTTAACATTCACAGATTAGTATGGGGCTCCTATGCTTGTGGGGCCGCAGGCATCGGGCCCCTCAGTTAAGGCAGCCCTGATTATCCTGGCATAAGACAGGAAATGAAGCATAAGGATGATCTTTCTAAATATCCAAACTGCCACACAGATATTGAGGAAACATCTGGACCTAAAGAATCTCCTCAGAGAATTAGGAAGATTGTGTCCTATCCTCACTTTGAACACCAGGGGGCAATGTTATCACACCAAACTCCAAGGACTATGGGTTTTTTTTTTAGTTTTAGTTTTATTAAACATTTATAGGCCGCCCTTTTCCCTGAGGGGACTCAGGGCGGCTTACAATAATAGGGAAGGGGAGTGCAGGACAAAACACAAAAAGAAAATGTGAAAAAGAAAAAAATAATTGGCGGTAAAAACACAACATTCATTCAACATTCGGGAGGGGCGAAAGTAAAGTCTTATCCCCAGGCCTGACGGGATAGCCAGATCTTAAGGGCCGTGCGGAAGGCCTGGACGGTGGTGAGGGTACGGATCTCCATGGGGAGATTGTTCCATAGCGTTGGAGCTGCAACTGAGAAGGCTCTCCTCCGCGTAGTCGCCAGTCGGCACTGACTGGCGGATGGAATTCGGAGGAGGCCTACTCTATGCGATCTGATGGGACGGAGGGAGGTAATTGGCAGAAGGCGGTCTCTCAAATAGCCATATATGGGGGTGGGGTAGAGAATAAAACAAGCATTTTGAGATATTGCTACATTTTGAAAATGTGACAATTTTTTTATTTTATTTTTTGTCATAGTTCACTGAATGTTCTCTCAAAAGAATTTCATATCTCAGAGGTCCTTTGGTCTTGACCACAAAGCTGAGGATTTTGATACAATTGTTGGTGTTTTTCAGGAGGGAAACTGCCTGGAAGGTTAAGGGTATTTCAAATTTCCCTGCAGAGACATCACCCTGGCAACAAAAGTGTGTATAGTCATGGCTATGTTTTACAATTTTGTTGTTCAATCAATGGACTATGCAGCTATTCTGTCTGTAATAGCGTAGCCAAAATAATTTGTCTGTGGTTAAGGGTTAATCAATGCCCCTTTTGACTCTTTTATCCCAACAGATATGCAAATCAAGACACAATTTCCCCTTTTAAGAAGCGCAACTTACTTTTAAGACAACACGCACCAACATAAACCTTGTGCTTTTTCCAGAATCCTCTCCTATCAATTTCATCTATTCATTACAAGGAGCAAAATGTTGCTAAACCTTCTGTCCATACTTGTAATCCTTAAAGGTAATTATTACCACTACATAGTTGATTTCTATGCTCTCCTCTTGCATGCAAGGCATCTATTTAAAAAGATCCTTTCCTTTTAGGAGTCCAATCTCAAATCCAGTTGGTGGAGTCTGGAGGGGATGTGAGAAGACCTGGGGAGTCCATCCGTCTCTCCTGCCAAGCCTCTGGATTCACCTTCAGCAGCTACTGCATGGACTGGGGGAGACAGGCTCCAGGGAAAGGACTGGAGTGGGTGGCATATATAAGCTCTGGTTCTAGCCCTTACTACTCTGACAAAGTGAAGGGACGCTTCACCATCTCCAGGGACAATGCCAAAAGCCAGCTGTATCTGCAAATGAACAGCCTCAAACAAGAGGACACAGCTGCCTTTAATGTACTGGAAACACAGTGAGAGGAAATGAATGTGACACCAAGCAAAAACCTTCTCTTCCTTTGAGAAGATTTCCAAAGCGATTAAGTTACAGAAGGTTGAATCCATCGCTGAAAAGCCACAAGGAGTTGGTTGGTGGCCTAGAGGTGGCGCTCTCACCCTCACAAAGTTTGATACTAGGCAGAGACATATATTTCTCTCCCTGGGCACACTGAGAGCATATCTGCTGAACAAAACTCCGCATTGGCAACAGGAAAAGCATCTGGCCATCAAAACACTCTTCTAGCCTCATTCAGTTGCCTACACTCCACCTCACAGGGGATTATAGGGTCATTAAAAGGAGAAGATGATGATCACTGAAGAACGACACATAAAACTCGATCGTTGCTTATTCCTGGGCTGTTCTTGGAATAAGAGGCAGGGAACCTGTTTAACAGAAGGGTAGCAGATGAGCTGAAAATTGCAAGGTAGTACAGGTAGTTCTCGACTTGCAATGCTTCATCTACTCACTGTGTAAAGTTAAAACTGCACTGAAAAAAAGTGACTCATGAATCTTCTTTAGCATTAGGAACTTTGCAGCATCCCCATGGCCATCTCATCAAAGTTCAGAATCTTGGCAACTGACTCATATTGATGATGGTTATATTGAGTCATGTGATCACTTTTTGGGACCTTCTGATGTGCCAAGTCAATGGGAAAGCCAGTTCACTTATCAACCGTGTTACCCACTTAACAGTGACAGCGATCCACTCAACCGTTGTGGCACGAAGGGTCTTAAAATGAGGCAAAACTCATTTAACACATGCTTCATTCGCCAACAGAAATTTGGGGCTAAATTGGGTCCTTAAGTCAAGAATTCAACAGTACTAATCATGTATCATTATTACATGATGTCCAAGAAACTGCAAATGCTATACAAAGGTGTTGTGGCCCAGCAGGAGCCGTTGGCGCTACAAACAGACTCCGCCAGCGAGGGGCCTTATGAGTTGGCTCTGGAAGAGGTGGAGGACCCTGGACAGAGTTCAGACTCTGAGCAGGGTGCAGAGAGGCTGGTTGGCCACCAGGAGACATCTGAGGCATGTAGCAGCAGTGAGAGCCGAAGGGAGTGTGCTCCTGACATCATGCCTTGGAGTAGGGATGAGGAGACAAGAGAGGTGGTCTTGGATGCCCGGCAACGCCGGGTAGATCGACATAAAGAGCAGCTGCACAGTTACAAAAGATGATTGGATTCAGGTGGTTGCAATTAGGCTCCTCTCAAGATATTATTTAAGGAGATACTCGGGGAGGAGTCTGATTTGCAGGATTCAACGTCATTCTTAACACTGGAGAAGCTGTTGTCTGTCGAAGTGTGAGTTGCTGCTAAGGTTCTTATCTGTTTGTTATGCTTGGCTTTCAGCCCCTGATGTTTTGGTTTCTGTGCTGTGAAATTCCAGTTAAGCTTGTCTCGGCATTCGTTACTGGATGGAAGTGTGGGTCAGAACACAAAGGGTTTTTAAATGTTTGTTGAAAGGGTAATTATAAATAAGGTACTTTTTATCATCTTGGATGGACTTGTGCTAAAGCCAACAAAGAGGATTTTGTACAAGCTTATTCTAATATGTTGAATTATGTTTTGAGAAGAGGTGAAATTTGGCAGGTCTTTGCTTAACTTACCCCCAAAAAATCCTGCCCTCCTATTCTCCTATCAATACACAGAAAGAAAAGAACTTGTCCTCACTCTTCTTCAGAGTGGATTGCTATTTGAGAATCATCATCATCATCATCATCATCATCATCAATCATCGTCACTGTCTACCCACTGCAAGATGAAGGCTTCTTCCACACGTTTCCAACCCATATGGTCCTGAGCTTCCTTTTCCCAATTGGACCCCCCATACTTGCTGATGTCTTTGATCCACCTTGTTTTAGATCTCTTCAAGTGGGATCCGTTCTATGACCTTCTTGGTCCACCTGCTCTAAGACATGCATTGTATATGCAAGATAAATCTGCATGATTAATAAAAAGAAGAGCTTTTGTGGCTTCCGGTTTGATCAGAGGGTCGTTTTAACTTCTCCTAAGGCTTCAGGGAAACCTCCTGAAGGTCCCTGAAGGGTTCAGAGAGCTTAAAACGACACTCTGAGCAAATCGGAGGTGACTTGGTTGTGGGGTATGGAATAAAACAAGTGTCTTTAGATATTGTCTCATTTTGGAGACATGAGCATAAAGTAGGATAGGACAAGATAGGATAAGATAGGATAGAATAAAATAGAATAGAATAGAATAACAGAGTTGGAAGGGACCTTGGAGGTCTTCTAGACCAATCCCTGCTTAGGCAGGAAACCCTACGCCACTTCAGACAAACGGTTATCCAACATCTTCTTAAAAAACTTCCAGTGTTTGAGCATTCACTACTTCTGGAAGCAAGGTGTTCCAATAATTGATTGTTCTAACTGTCAGGAAATTTCTCCATAGTTCTATGTTGCTTCTCTCTTTGATTAGTTACAGAAAGTTTCACTGGTCTACTGGAATTGAGAAACAGCTGACAAATCTCCATAGTGATATGTGGAATCTCAGAACAGATCTTGGAAGAAGAAGTGTGGACTCTGTTTAGCTAATCTCAGAGCAGTATTGAATTAGAATAGAATAACCGAGTTGGAAGAGACCTTGGAGGTCTTCTAGTCCAACCCCCTGCTTAGGCAGGAAGCCCTACACCACTTCAGACAAATGGTTATCCAACATCTTCTTAAAGACTTCCAGTGTTGGAGCATTCACAACTTCTGGAGGCAAGTGGTTCCACCGATTAAGGAAATTTGTCCTTAGCTCTAGGTTGCTTCTCTCCTTGATAGGTTTCCACCCATTGCTTCTTGTCCTGCCCTCAGGTGCTTTGGAGAATAGATTGACTCCCTCTTCTTTGTGGCAACCCCTGAGATATTGGAAGATTGCTATCATGTCTCCCTTAGTCCTCCTTTTCATTAAACAAAACTTACCTAGTTTCTGCAACCCTTCTTCATATGGTTTAGCCTCCAGTCTCCTAATCAACTTTGTTGCTCCTCCCAACAGAAATATTAGAGGTAGAAATATGGATTGATGTCCCAGGCTACAAGAAGGACTCCAAGTCCAGCCGTAGGCAGGTAAACTGGCCAAGTTCTACACCACAATCTTGTGAGGTGGGTTGGGCTGAGAGAGAGAATAACCAACTCAAAGTCATCCTGCCAGTTAACTTTTTCTGCACTTTCCCGAATGCTTTCCTATCCATTTAGCAGGGATGTCTTAACAGTATTATGACCCCCCCCAACCGTTGAACTCCAAATCTTCCTCATTGAAAAGCCCAGTGTCTTAGCCACTGAGCCACCCTTAAAATCAAACATATATTTATTTTTTGGAACTTCCAAGAAAATTGCTGTTGAAACATTAAATATATGCTGGCCACAAAAATTAATTGACATGATAAACATTTGAACAATACACGAGGCTTGAAAAACACAATAATGCTCAGTAAGCCATACAGTTGATGTACTTATACGATACAAGATGCAATGAAGGGTTAATGTACACAGATTAGTATGGGGCCCCTATGCTTGTGGGGCCACAGGCAACAGCCCATCAGGCCCCTCAGTTAACGCAGCCCTGAGTATCCTGGCATAAGACAGGAAATGAAGCATGAGGATGATCTTTATAAATATCCAAACTGCCACAAAGATATTGAGGAAACATCTGGACCTAAAGAATCTCCTCAGAGAATTAGGAGGATTGCGTCCTCTCCTCACTTTGGACACCAGGGGGCAATGTTGTCACACCAAACTCCATGGCCTATGGGGGTGGGGAAGAGAATAAAACAAGCATTTTGAGATATCGCTTCATTCTGAAAATATGACAGTTTTTTATTTTATTTTTGTCATAGTTCACTGAATGTTCTCTCAAGAGAATTTCACATCTCAGGGGTCCTTTGATCTCGACCACAAAGCTGAGGATTTTAATAAAAATGTTGCTGTTTTTCAAGAGGGAAACTGCCTGGAATGTGTAAGGGTATATCAAATTTCAAAGCAGAGACATCACTATGCCAATAAAAATGTTTATTTTCAAGGCTATGGTTTCCCCACTTGCAGTGTATGGCTGTGAAATTTGGACCATAAGAAAGGCTGAATTGAGGCCTTTGAACTATGGAGCTGGAAAAGACTCCTGGGAGTCCCTTGGACTGCAAGGAAATCAAACTGGTCGGTCCTATAGGAGATCAACCCTGACTGCTCTTTAGAAGGCCAGATCCTGAAGATGAGACTCAAATACTTTGAGCAGCTAATGAGGAGGAAGGACTCACTGTAGAAGAGCCTCCTGCCAGGAAATATTTAGAGCAAAATAAGAAGGAGAATGAGGTGGATCGATGGAGTCAAGGAAGAATTCAGCATGAGCTTGAATGGACTCCAGACGATGGTAGAGGACAGGATGTCCTGGAGGAATGTTGTTTATGGGGTCACAATGGGTTGGACATGACTTTGCAACTAAGAAAAAGAAATTTCAAATCTTTGATTAAAATGCAAATAGTTCAGGCTCTTTTATCCCAACAGATATGCAAATCGAGACACAAATTCCCCTTCAAAGGAGACCAATGGTTTGCCACTTCAGACAACTCCCATCAACATAAACCTTGTGCTTCCTCCAGAATCCTCTCCTATCAATTTTACCTATTCATTACAGGGAGCAAAAATGTGGTTAAACCTTCTGTCCATACTTGTAGTCCTCAAAGGTCATTATTGCCACTATATAGTTCGTTTCTATTTTGTGCTCTTGCATGCAATAGATCTATTTAAAAGCTCCTTTCTTTTTAGGAGTCCAGTCTCAAGTGCAGTTGGTGGAGTCTGGAGGGGATGTGAGAAGACCTGGGGAGTCCCTCCGTCTCTCCTGCCAAGCCTCTGGATTCACCTTCAGCAGCTATAACATGCACTGGGCGAGACAGGCTCCAGGGAAAGGAATGGAGTGGGTGTCATGGATAACCTATCATTCTGGCACAATTACTTACTCTGACAAAGTGAAGGGACGCTTCATAGTCTCCAGGGACGATGCCAAAAACCAGCTGTATCTGCAAATGAACAGCCTCAAAACTGATGACGCAGGAGTCTATTACTGTGCAAAAGACACAGTGAGAGGAAGTGAATCTGAAGCCAAGCAAAAACCTTCCTTTCTTCATTCTCCAGCTATATGGAACCGAAGGCATCAAAAAAAGGAGGCTACATAAGACGTTTTGGTGCTCCGGTGGGTGGCTGGGAGCGGGCGGGCCCTGGAGGTGTCACCCACAGTCCAGGGCTACTGGTTCACCCAAACCGATCCGAACCTGCTGAATGCCCCCACTGTTCTTGAGAGACTATAATCCTTACATTTAAGCCATGTCTGAATTTAGAACAGAAATCGGAGCATATTGAGGTTTCCCTGCAATTTAATGTATTTGGGGTTTTCCATACTATAAAAAAGTAATTTTGCAGCAAACATCAGAAGTGCTGGCATTTTGATGTCTTCTGTAATAAATAAGTTTACTCTCTATTGTTTTGCATCATTTTGAGAAATACTGATTTTATTTTCAAGCCTTTTTTTCCCCTTAAATTACAATAAATTAGTCCTTTCTCCCATGAAATGAAAGGGGGGGGGAAACGTAACACAATCCCTTTCTAATTCAAATATACATTTAATGTATTTGGTTCTCCATAAAATAAAAAAGTAACTTTGCAGCAAACATCTGAAGTGTTAGCATTTTGATGTCCTCTCTAATAAATACATTTATTCTCTATTACTGTGCATCATTTTGAGACATGTTGGATTTTTCCAAGATTTCCTTTTATTTAATGTACAATCAACTGCTCCTTTCTCCCATTAACTCACAGGGGAAACAATTGTGTCCCAATCCTTTTCTTAATTGAAAAATGCATGTGCAAGTTATTTTCACTGAAATGTTTTAGTCAATGCCCTGTGTGGCTCTTTTATCCCAACAGATGTCCAAATCAAGGAACAATTTCCCTTTTAAAGTTTGCCTTTTCAGACAACACCCACCAACATAAACCTGATGCTACTTCCATAATATTCTCCTATTACTTTCATCTATTCATTACAGGGAGCAAAAATGTGATAAAACCTTCTGTTCACACTTGTAGTCCTCAAAGGTAATTATAGCCACTCTATAGTTAAATTCTATGTTGTGCTCTTGCATGCAAGAAATCTATTTCAAATTATTGTACAATAATTTATTTGGCAAAAACAAATGCAAATTGTCTTCTGCACCTTTTGGAAGCAATAGATGCAGAACCACTAGTCACAATATTGTTGTGCAATTAACAACTATGCAGATAGAGCTGTCATTATGACCTCATGTCTGTAATAGAGTATCTGAAATAGTACTTCTCTGGATAAGGGTTAATCAATGCCCTGTGTGGCTCTTTTATCCCAACAGATATGCAAATTGAGACACAATTTCCCCTTTTAAGGAGCCCAATGGTTTGCCGCTTCAGACAACTCCCACCAACATAAACCTTGTGCTATTTCCATAATCTACTCCTATCAATTTCATTTATTCACTACAGGGAGCCAAAATGTGGTTAAACCTTCTGTCCATACTTGTAGTCCTCAAAGGTAATTATTGCTACTATATAGTTGATTTCTATGTTCTGCATGCAAGACATCTTTTTTTTAAAAAAACTTTTCTTTTCAGGAGTCCAATCTCAAGTCCAGTTGGTGGAGTCTGGAGGGGATGTGAGAAGACCTGGGGAGTCCCTCCGTCTCTCCTGCCAAGCCTCTGGATTCACCTTCAGCAGCTATGAGATGGTCTGGGTGAGACAGGCTCCAGGGAAAGGCCTGGAATGGGTGGCATACATAAACACTGGTTCAGGAACCCTCTACTCAGACAAAGTCAAGGGACGCTTCACCATCTCCAGGGACAATGCCAAAAGCCAGCTGTATCTGCAAATGAACAGCCTCAAAACCGAAGACACAGGAGTCTATTACTGTGCAAGAGGCACAGTGAGAGGAAGTGAATCTGAAGCCAAACAAAAACCTTCCTTTCTTCAGAACAGCTCTTCAGATGACTGAGCCCCAGATGATCCTGGATTAGTCAATGAGGATTGATCACTGTTCTAGTGAGGACTTCACACAGTACTGATTATTTTTTAGGTGTCACAGTCTTTGCTATAAGAAAATGAAAAATTCACCTACTCAGTTTGAATGCCAATGTAATCCTAAACTGTGTTAAACAGAGAGATAGAATCAAGATCATGTGAATTACCAGCAAGACTACACAACTGGAACAGTGCATCCAATTTTGCTCACCACGTTATACAAAAGTTGCTGAGATTTTGGAAAGAGAAGAGCAACAAACATGACTGGGCACCTTAAGGCTGAGACATATGAAGAACAGTTTCAGGAATTGGGTAGGGCTAGTATAATAAAAAGAAGGACTAGGGGTGACACCATTACAGTATTTTGAAGGGCTGGCACAAAGAAGAAGAGGTCAAACTATTCTCCAAAGTACCAGAACGCAAGACAAGAGACAATGGATGGAAACTAATGAAGGAGAGGAGCAGCTTAGAATTCAATATGAAACTGAGAATTTTCATAATGAGATGGATTTTTAGTTTTCGTCCCCAGAGAAACTTATCAAGGTATTTCAAATGTTTGCTGGAAATGGAAACAAAACAACTTATACCTTGCACATATAAATCAGTTAAAATATATTACAGATAGAAATATATACGCCAATCCAGCAGATTTTAATTCTCTCAATGCAATTCAAAAGAATCTAGAATCTCAAGCGAGTATAATACTTGCTGGGAAGCCATTCCTGGGTTCAAACCAGGTAAAATACAACAAACACAATATTTTGCATAATACAACGTTAATTATTTATCATTCTGTTTGAATTGAGATACTTTATTTGGTCAGAATGGAGGCCTTTGAACTCTGGTGCTGGAGAAGACTCCTGCGAGTCCCTTGGACTGCAAGATGATCCAACCGGACAGGCCTAGAGGAGATCAAACCTGACTGCTCTTTAGAAGGCCATATCCTGTAGATGAAACTGAAGTATTTTGGCCACCTGATGAGAAGGAAGGACTACCTGGAGAAGAGCCTCATGCTGGGAATGATGGAGGGCAAAAAAAGAAGGGGACGGCAGAGAAGGAGGTGGCTGAATGGAGTCACCCAAGCAATGTTCCCTCTAATTTTTTTTCAATGTGAGCAGAAAAGTATAGTGTTTGAGTGGCATATTTTCATCCCTGAGCACCTGAATTTTTTTCACAGATGTCACCTAAGACAACAACGAAATCAGTATTATTTGAAACTCAAAGTTATGTTTATTCAAGGTACCCGCTTAATTAAAAGTGTTATATAATATCAGTATCACTTAACAACACAAAATGTTGGCTCAGAAAGTCTGGCATTTGAAGCACGCAAGTCTTAAAGCTGTTGTTACAAGATCCTTGCACCCATAACCCTTTAGGGAAAAAAACCTTGGGGTCTTCAAACCTGACAGCTTTAAGACTTGTGGACTTCAACTCCCAGAATTCCTCCTCCAGTCATGTTGCGGCGACATCATCTGCGTGGATCTGCTCCATCTTCATTTTTTTTCACAAGGGGCAGGGCTGCCACTGAAGATGCCAATGAGCCCTTGCTGTCACTAGAATAACTGCTGCCACCGCCTCCTCCTCCTCCAACAGCACCACCACATTTGCTGCCCAGCGCTGCAGCTGAGGTGAAGCTGCCAAAACTCCCGCTGGCGCCCCCGCCCATGGCAGCGACGGCGGTGCCTCCCCCTCCTCTCGGAGCACCTCAGCTGGACTCCAGGTTACCACTGCTGGCGCCTCCACCTCTGCCGTGCTTTTGAGAAGCCATGAGGCCTTTTTTTCCTGCTCCCGCCCCCTCCGCCGCCTTCCTACTAGCTCCCGCGGCCTCATGGCTCCTCAAAGGCACGGCAGAGGAGGAAGGGGGAGGGATAATGCGGGGGCCAGCTCAGGTGCTCCATGTGGAGGGAGAGGCACCACTGCCACAGGCGGGGGTGCTGATGGGAGCTTTGCGGCTTCACCTCAGCCGCAGCGTCGGGCGGCAAATCTGGCAGTGCTGTTGGAGGAGGAGGAGGTGGCAGCAGATATTCTGGTGGCAGCGGGGGCTTTGGGGTTCACTTCAGCCGCAGAGCCGGACGCAAGCAGCTAGGATTGGCCGTCCAAAAAGGACCTCCCTGGGCTTGCTTTGCTGAACACGGGGCGACTGATCCTAGTTTGAGTGGACGCAGCCGGCACAAACTACCATCAATCGCTCCATGCACATCACAACAAGTCTGGGGTGGTCCTTTGTGGGCGGCCTGTTCTAGCCACCTGCAAAGGACTTCCCCACGTTTGATTTGCTGAACGTGGGGCGACTGACGGTAATGAGCGGCGCAGCCGGCGCCTAGGAGGTCCTAGGAGACCGGCTGTGCTGTGTAAGTTCCTGCCACCATCCCCGTGCCCGTGCTAACCCTAGATTTCCTGAGGCCACTCAGCCTGTGATAGAAATCACTGCACGGCAGTTAGAAATGGCTGCGCGGTGTTTTCTTGCCACGTGCACGGCCGTGCAGCCGCGCATCTTAGAGGGAACAGTGCACCCAAGCAGTCGACGTGAGCTTGAATGGACTCCACAAAGGATGGTAGAGGACAGGAAGGCTTGGAGGAATGTTTTTTATGGGTTCATGATGGGTCAGTCATGACTTCGCAACTAACACCAACAGATTTCAAATCTTTGATTAAAATGCAAACAAAATGAAAGGATTTTTTTTCATGGAGTTATGACTATGAGTGTTATTATTATTTTGATTTTTATGGCTGCAGGTATTGGTGAATTATTCCTGAGAAGAGAGTGGACTGCCATTTGTCAGAAATGGTGTTGGGTCTCCTGTTCAGGCAGGGGGTGGACTAGATGACCTACAAGGTCCCTTCCAGGTCTATTAATCTGTTTAAGGTTACATTAAAAAAAGAATTGATCAAAACAACACACAAAACAGCAACATGTGGAATTGTCCGCTGCCCTGAGTCATTGGATGTGATGTGAGACTATAGATGTTTAAGGTAGCCCTCAAATTTAGGCAGTCATACAAATTTGAATATTGCACTAGGATTGGGAAGGGCTGAATAAATCTATATCAATTCAGTTTAGTTTGTTACAGTCATAGACCAGCACAAATAAAAACACTCACTAAATATACAATTGAAAATTCCAGGATAAAATAAATAGATAACAACTAAAATCAATGATAAAATCTCATCTGTCAATGATACATGGTCTAACTCAGGGGTTGGCAACCTTAAACAATCAAAGAGCCACAAAGGTCTTAACCAGAGGCCCTCCGTTCAATTCTTGAGCCAACTGGAAGTCCCATTGACCCACCATAGAGTCCACTCCTTTTTCCTCTACCTGTCCTAACTGAAAGCCCTATCAATTCTGGAGCTGACTGGAAAACCCACCAGTTGCCATTGAGTCTCCAACTGGAGTACCCTGTTCTCCCAAACTGGAAGCTCCTCTCAAATTTGTGGTGCCGACTGGCGATAGGGAGTCGCAGCAGATGGATGAAAGAGCCACATGCAGCTCCAGAGCCATGGGTTGCTGACCCCTGGTCTAATTACACTAAAATTATAATCAAACTGTGTTGCCCATAGTCAGTTTTATACTAAAGGATTAAGTAGTGCAACGGGTTTCCAACATTTGTTGTCTAAGACAACTATCGTGTTTTAGACACGTTTTTCTGATGGGTGCAGAATGTAGTTACCTTCCCTCTATTTATGGAATGTTCATTCTCAAATACTTTGGCCACCTAATGAGAAGGAAGGACTCACTGGAGAAGAGCCTAATACTGGGAACAATGGAGGGCAATAGAAGAAGGGGACAACAGAGAATGAGGTAGCTGGATGGCATCAAAAACGTAGGATGTTTTGCATCCACGGCAGGAGGGTGGGTTGGCAAGGTCCCCCACCCCCAGTCTACTGCTTCCAGTTTGGGAGAACCCGTCCAAACCGGCTGAATACCACCTCTGTAACCAGAAGATTCAGCAATCTATTACTGGGCAAGAGGCAAAAAAGGGGGAAGTGAATCTGAAGCCAATTGAAAATGTTTCTTTCTTCACTCTTCAAATTTACTAAGTCCCAGGTCCTGGACTAGTCAATGAAGTTTGATCCCTTTCTAGTGAGAAATTCAGGTAGAACTGATTTCTTCCAGGTAGCAAAGAGTTTGGTGTAAGAAAATGAAATATTCCAAGTTAACTTACTTGGTTTGAAAGCCAGTAGTTGCATTACCAGAGGGATAGAATCAAGATCGTGTGAAGTATAAGTAGCGCTTCATAAAGCCTTAGTAAGGTCACACCTGGAATACTGCACCCAGTCCTAGTCACCACATTATTTAAAAGATGTGGAAACTTTGGAAAGACGACAGAGAAGAACAACTAAGATGGTTAAAAGTCTGGAGGGTAAAACACATGAAGAACGGTTGTAAGCTTTATTTTGAAATTTTCAGATCTGTAATGTTCCCAGAGAAGCTGAGAACGTTTATAAAATGATTAATGTTTGTCACCAGATAAAATGTCTGAACATTTCAAATCTTTCCTGGATATGAAATCATTGAGGTGCATATTATATTTGGCTCATGTGAAAAAAACATCTTTAAAAATGCATACAGATATATACACCAATCTAGAAGATTGTAAAGTTCGCCTCAATGTATTACAAAAGAACTTAGTTGAGAGACTATAATCCTTACTAACAAGCCATGTTGGACTTTAGAACAGAAATCAGAGCTTATTGAAGCTTCCCTGCAACTTAATGCATTTATTCATTTTTATTTATATATTTTGTTTGTCAAACATGCACAAGGTAGCAGGAATAACCTGAACGAAGGAAAAGGGGGTAAGTAGGACAGGGATGGTAGGAACACTGGTGTGCTTATGTACAACGGGAATGGGAAGAGGTCCATGGTAGACAGTTGGAGGTTGAAGCCGTGAAGGATTCGATGATGTAACAACAGAGTCAGGTAGAGCATTCCAGTTGTTGACCACTCTGTTGCTGAAGTCGCATCTTCTGCAATCGAGGCTGGAGGGGTTTACCTTGAGTTTGTTTCAATTGTTTGCCCGTGTATCATTGTGGTTGAAGCTGAAATAGTCACTGACAAGTAAGACGTTGTAGCAGAGAATTCTGTGTACTGTTGCTTAGATCACATCGTAGGACGTATTTGAGGTTTTCAATAAAATAAAATAGCAATTTTGCAGGAAACATCAGATGTGGTAGCCTTTTGATGTCGACTCTAATAAACAAGTTTACTCTCGATTGCTTTGCATCGTTTCGAGAAGTGTTGATTTTATTTTCAAGCCTTTGTTTTACTTAATATACAATAAATTTGTCCTTTCTCCATTAACTGATTGGGGGGATGTAACACAATCCTTTTCTTAGTTGAAAAATGCACAAGAAAGCTATATTCACTGAAATGTATTAATCAATGCCCTGTGTGGCTCTTTTATCCCAACAGATATGCAAATCGAGAGACAATTTCCCCTTAAAAGAGCCCAATGGTTTGCCTTTTCAGACAATTCCCACCAACATAAACCTTCTGCTATTCCCTGAATCCTCCAGAATCCTATCAATTTCATCTATTAGCAAAAATGTGGCTAAACCTTCTCTCCATATTTGTAGTTCTCAAAGGTAATTATTGCCACTATATATATTATATTTTGCTATTGCATTCAAGAGATCTATTTAAAAAAGCTCCTTTCTTTTTAGGAGTCCAATCTCAAGTCCAATTGGTGGAGTCTGGAGGGGATGTGAGAAGACCTGGTGAGTCCCTCCGTCTCTCCTGCCAAGCCTCTGGATTCACCTTCAGCAGCTACTGGATGGTCTGGGTGAGACAGCCTCCTGGGAACGGACTGGAATGGGTGTCCTTCCTAGACACAGCTTCTAGCACTTACTACTCTGACAAAGTGAAGGGACACTTCACAATCTCCAGGGACAATGCCAAAAGCCAGTTGTATCTGCAAATGAACAGCCTCAAAACCGAAGACACAGGAGTCTATTACTGTGCAAGACACACAGTGAGAGGAAGTGAATCTGAAACCAAGCAAAAACCTTCCTTTCTTCACTCTTCAACTTTATGGAGCCCCAATCCTGGATTAGTCAATCAGGATGGATCACTGTCCACTGAGAGCTTCATGAAGGACTATTTTGTTCTTGATATCACAGAGTTTGCTGTTAGAAAAATTTAAAAAGTTCATCAGTCTGTTTAAAAGCCAGGGCAACCCTAGGCTGCATTGACAGACTGATAGAATCAAGATTACATGAAGCATCACTTTAAAAAGCCTTTGGAAGATCACACCTGCAATGATGCAACCAGTTTTGGTGACCACATTATAAAAAAAAGATATTGAGACTTTGGAAAGAGGGCAGAGAAGAGAAATAAGTTGACTGGCATCTGGAGGCTGAGACATACAAAGAACAATTGCAGGATTTGTGTATGGTTAGTCTAATAAAAAGAAGGACTAGGGATGACATTTTTTGCATAAAGCAAAATAAAGGCTAAGGGGGCAATCTTATAGTAAACATCAGCTGTTCTAGCCCTTTAATATCTTCTCTAATGTTCGGACAGTGCTGGCTTTTTGGCTTTGAAACGGAGATGAGCAGCCCACCTAAGATTTGTTAAAGACTAGCAGATATGTACAGTGCATATAGGGATGAAAGTAGAACCTATTTTTTCTATTTGCATTTTTTTTTGTGCTTTTAAACTGCTAGATTAGCAGAAGCTGTGGCAAGTAACTGGAGCTCCCCCCCCCCCCCCGTTATGCAGCATTAGGGATTGGAACGACTGAACTGCTGACCTTTCTGATTGAAAAGCTCAGCGTCTTAGCCACTGAGCCACCTCGTCCCTTAAAGTTAAACATATATTTATTTCATTGGTGCTTACAACAAAATCAGTGTTGAAACATTAAAAGCATGCTGTGGCAGAAAAACTAATCAACATGATAAACATTTGAACTATAGACGAGGCTTGAAAGAACACAATAATACTCAGTAAACCATACAGTTGATGTACTTATATGATACAAGATGCATTGAAGGGTTAACCTACACAGATTAGTATGGGGCCCCTATGCTTGTGGGGCACAGGCAACAGCCCATCAGGCTCCTGAGTTAAGGCAGCCCTGAGAATCCTGGCATAAGATAGGAAATGAAACACGAGGATGATCTTTCTAAATATCCAAACTGCCACACAGATATTGAGGAAACATCTGGACCTAAAGAATCTCCTCAGAGAATTAGGAGGATTGCGTCCTCTCCTCACTTTGGACACCAGGGGGCAATGTTGGCACACCAAACTCCATGGCCTATGGGGGTGGGGTACATAACATAACAAGCATTTCAAGATATTGCTTCATTTTGAAAATATGACAGTTTTTTATTTTAAGTTTTGTCATAGTTCACTGAATGTTCTCTCAAGAGAATTTCACATCTCAGGGGTCCTTTGATCTTGACCACAAAGCTGAGGATTGTTGTTCAAGAGGGAAACTGTCTGGAATGTTTAAGGGGATTTCAAATTTCCATGCAGAGACATCACCCTGCCGACAAAAGTCTGTATAGTCAAGGCTATAGTTTACAATATTGTTGTCCAATTAATGGACTATGCAGCTAGAGTGTTCATACCAGAGGTGGGTTCCTACCAGTTCGCACCTATTCGGTAGAACTGGTTCGTCAAATCTACTGAACCAGTTAGAAGAGGTTCCACCAGTGGACCCGGAATGCAAGCCACACCTACAGAAGGAGAGGTTCCAAAAATTTTTGAAACCCACCACTGGTGAGTGTGTAATGTCCCGCAGTTATCTACGCATTAATAATGATCTAGTAATATTTCCTTATACATTTTAGAGACCTTTCCTTACATAATTGGTGTTTTCTTTCATACTTTTGGATTTCTAATTTCTGTTTCCGTTAGTTGGCAATTGCTAAAACCAATCCCACGTGAAAAAGTATTGAAAGCCTTCTTGATTTTAATTGTCAATTTATTTATTCCTGCACATTGTAATATTTCTTCATTTACATATCTCTGTTTTTCCACTGTTGTGCAAACACAATTCCAGCAGCTGCTAACATGTGTAAAATTAAATATATATTATAATCCCTTTCAAATAGCCAACAAAATATTTCTGGTTTTAATTCCATATCTTGCTTTACGATTGCTTCTAACCACTAACTTCTGAATAGCTACTTGGACTGACCTAAGTACTAATTCATAATTTCATATCCGGTCACATGGGTGGCAAGCCACTCCCACAAAGGAGGCCACACCCACAGAGTACGTTCCAACAATTTTTGAAACCCAACACTGGTTCATACTGTCTGTAATAGCGTAGCCGAAATAGTATGTCTGTGGTTAAGGGTTAATCAATGCCCCTTGTGACTCTTTTATCCCAACAGATATGCAAATCAAGACACTATTTCCCCTTTAAAGAAGCCCAATTTACTTTTAAGACAACACCCAGCAACATAAACCTTGCACTATTTTCAGAATCCTCTCCTATCAATTTCATCTATTCATTACAGGGAGCAAAAATGTTGCTCAACCTTCTGTCCATACTTGTAGTCCTCAAAGGTAATTATTGCCTATATATATGTGTGTGTGTGTGTGTGTGTGTGTGTGTGTGTGTGTGTGTGTGTGTGTATCCATCCATCCATCCATCCATCCATCCATGCAAGGCATCTATTTAAAAAGCTCCTTTATTTTTAGGAGTCCAATCTCAAGTCCAGTTAGTGGAGTCTGGAGGGGATGTGAGAAGACCTGGAGAGTCCCTCCGTCTCTCCTGCCAAGCCTCTGGATTCACCTTCAGCAGCAACTGGATGTACTGGGTGAGACAGGCGCCAGGGAAAGGACTGGAATGGGTGTCACGGATAACTCATGATTCTGGTGCTAAAATATACTCAAACAAAGTGAACGGGCGCTTCACCATCTCCAGGGACAATGCCAAAAGCCAGCTGTATCTGCAAATGAACAGCCTCAAAACGGAAGACACAGGAGTCTATTATTGTGCGAGAGACACAGTGAGAGGAAGTTAAGCAAAAACCTTCCTTTCTTCAGAAATGCTCTTCAACTTGACTGAGCCACAAATCAGGGATCAGTTAATGGGGATTGATGACTGTCTAAGGAGAAGGCCAGGACATTTTGTTCTAGGTATCAAAGGGTTTGCTGTGACAAAACAAAAAAATCCAAGACAGCTTCCCTGTTTGCCAAGTTATTTGGCTTCCCTGGAATGGAATGTAGTTTTTTTAGTGTCAGGGCAGAAGGATGGAATGAAACTTTTGGATAATCCTTCTCAATATCCAATCTGGCAAGCACACATTGAAGAAATAGCTGCCGTTATAGAATCTCCTTGGAGATTCAAGAAGAGGCGTCCTCTGCTAAGTTTTGACCCTGTGGGCAATGTTGTCACAGAATCCAACTGCCTTTGCAATTGGAGAAGTTGTGTTATGGAATAAAACATGTATAATTATATATATTTTCTTATCACAGGATAACAGAGTTGGGAGAGACCTTGGAGGTCTTCTAGTCCAATCACCAGCTCAAGCAGGGGGCCCTATACCTGTCATGGCGAACCTATGGCACGCATGTCACAGGTGGCACATGGAGCCATATCTGCCAGCATGGAAGCAGCACGTATGTGCGTGCTGGCCAGCTGATTTTTGGACTTCTGGAGGGCAGGAGGAGGCAGCTTTCCCCCTCCTGAGGCTTCAGAAAAGCCTCTGGACCTCGGGGAGGGTGAAAAACAGGTCCAATGGGACAACTGGAATTTTGTTTCTGAATATGGTACATTGTGCATTGTGGGTGTGGGGCATGCGCTCATGTGCTATCCCACATTTTGGCATGTGTTTACAAAAAGGTACCCCACATCATTTAAAGACTATAGTTGTACAGCCTCTTCTTAAAAACCTCCAGTGATGTGACCCCCAGAAAAATTAAGTGGCCTACTTCCACTTAATCCTCCAGGGAAAGATTGAAGGCAAATGAGGTCCAGGCAGAAGAAAAACACCATGGCTTCAAAACTTAAGGGACAGGTTTGGACAAAATTCAGAATCACTTTTTCATGGGGCTGTTGACAAAAATAGAATTGCCAACACGACCACCCGCACTGCATTTCGGACATTAAAGCATTAAAGAGAGTCCAGAGATGTTTTACATGAAGAGTACTCAACTTCTCTGCCCGTAATAAAATTCCTTATACCACCAGGCTTGAAATTTTAGGCCTTGATAACCATGAACTGCGCCGTCTACATTCCCAACTCAGCTTAGTACACAAGATTATCTGCCATAACGCCTATATAAAGTATATATTATAAAGATATTCTGTTGTTGATAAATGATTTTAATAAGGAAGTAATCAAAAATTGGTCTATATATGAAGTGAGTATTTAGAATACCTTGCTGAAAAATGAAGGAATAACATCTTTGTTTGAATGTATGATGTACAAGGACAATAATGAACATAAGCATACTCAATAGATGATTGGTGGGATTATACATAATTGAAAATAGTGATATACAAACATAAATAGTGGGTAATTCTTTTTTTATATATTGTAAAAGTATTCAGAATGGGATAGGTGATTATATAAAGGTATATTATTATTAAACAGACAATCAAGAATGTAAGGGAATTAGGTTTATTGAAAAAAAATATTCATTGCTATTGAATATATGTTGTACAATGAAAGTGAGGTATTCAGTTATATTAGATGGAAAATATTTGATTATATATGTAGTTGAGAATATGGATGCAAAAACACTTCTAATGAAACGACGTGCTGTATATAATGGATGAGAATTTTTTTTATGTTGTCTTTTTATGTTTAAACATAAAATAAAAAAATTGAAAAATAAAAGATTATCTGCCATAACGCCCTGTTAATGACTGCTTTTACTTTAACTGCAATAACTCAAGGGCTATCAATAGATACAAGCTAAATGTAATCCATTCTTATCTTGATTGTAGGAAAAAGGATTTCAGCAATAGGGTAGCAAATGTGATCCTCTTGTTAGTTCCTCTAAACCCCATACCTTTTTACCTTTAACTGTCTACCGTGGACCTTATGCATTTTTTAAAAGCTCCCTAAGGGGGAGTTCAGAAGTGCACCAGTGTGCCAACCATCCCTGTCCTACTGTCCCATTTATATGTATTCTTTTTATGTGTGTTTATGGCTATGTTTTCCTTATTTATATCCATTTATTTGTGCCATTTTATCATGTGTTTTCAATCTTTTTTCCTTGTACTTGTTGACAAACAAACAAACAACAAAAACAAATAAACATTTGATGATGAATATGGCACAACAAGAAGAAGGAGATGGAACATCTAACGTAAACAGAAAAAATTTTCATCAACGGTGTTTGTCATCGAAAATGTGTCGATTGATTTCAAATCTTTCCTGGAAATGAAAACGATATGAAGGACTGGATCCATTTTATTTTATTTCTTTAATCGTTCAATGAAAAGTCCTCAGGAAAATTGTACATCTTGGGAGACTTCAATGTGAAAATGAGAATTTTCATTAAAAAGATGGATTTGGGGTCCTCGTCACCAGAGAAACTTATCTAGGCCTTTCAAATCTTTTCTGGAAATGGAAACAACATAAAATAATCATATTGTCTTATTCCAAAAACATATCAAACAGCTAAAATATTATAGATATAAAGATGTAAACAGAGGTTTTTAAACTTTCTCTCAATGGAATTCCAAAAACTTAGCATCTTGAGAGAGTATAAGCTTTATTCGGAAGCCATTTACACAAGATAACCGAAAGCAAACAATATTTTTGATAATACAAAGATAATGGTTTATCATTCTCTCAATTGTTTATTAATTGAGATACTAAATTTGGTCAGAATATGAATTCAGTTTCTGAGTTGATTTGACTCAACTAGTCTAGCATTCAAAGTGTTCCTTGAAGCTTAACTGTCATTTAATGTATTTGGGATGTTCCATAAAATAAACAAATGTTAAGGAAGCAATTAAGGGATGCGGTGGCTCAGTGGCTAAGATGCTAATAAACTCTAATAAACAAGTTTACTCTCTATTGTTTTGCATCATTTCGAGAACTGTTGATTTTATTTTCAAGCCTTTGTTTTACTTAATATACAATAAATTTGTCCTTTCTCCATTAACTGACGGGGAGGGGATATAACACAATCCTGTTCTTAATTGAAAAATGCACAAGAAAGCTATATTCACTGAAATGTATTAATCAATGCCCTGTGTGGCTCTTTTATCCCAACAGATATGCAAATCGAGAGACAATTTCCCCTTAAAAGAGCTCAATGGTTTGTCTTTTCATAAAACTCCCACCAACATAAACCTTCTGCTATTTCCATAATCCACTCCTATCAATTTCATTTATTCACTACAGGGAGCAAAAATGTGGTTAAACTTTCTGTCCATACTTGTAGTTCTCAAAGGTAATTATTGCCACTATATAGATTATTGCTATATTTTGCTCTTGCATGCAAGAGATCTATTTAAAAAAGCTCCTTTCCTTTTAGGAGTCAAATCTCAAGTGCAGTTGGTGGAGTCTGGAGGGGATGTGAGAAGACCTGGAGAGTCCCTCCATCTCTCCTGCCAAGCCTCTGGATTCACCTTCAGCAGCTATGGCATGTACTGGGTGAGACAGGCTCCAGGGAAAGGACTGGAATGGGTAGCCCGCATAAGTACAGGCTCATCTCCTCCCACTTACTACCCAGACAAAGTCAAGGGACGCTTCACCATCTCCAGGGATGATTCCCGCAGCCAATTGCATCTGCAAATGAACAATCTGAAACCGGAGGACCCAGCTGTCTATTATTGTGTGAGAGACACATTGAGAGGAAGTGAATCTGAAACCAGACAAAAACATTCTTATCTTTCAGTAGCCCTCAAATTTAGGGAGTCATAGAAATTTGAGTATATTTTTTGCACTAGGATTGGGAAGGACTGAATAAATCTATATCAGTTCAGTTCAGTTTATTACAGTCATAGACCAGAACAAATAAAAACACTCAGTAAATATACAATTGAAAATTCCAGGATCAAATGAATAGATAACAACTAAAATCCATGATAAAATCCCGTCTGTCAATTATACATGGTCTAATTAAGGGGTTGGCAACCTTAAACAATCAAAGAGCCACAAAGGTCTCAACCAGTGGCCCTCCATTCAATTCTTGAGCCGACTGGAAGTCCCATTTACCCACCATAGAGTCTACTCCTAGTGCAAAATCCTTTTTCCTCTACCTGTCCTAACTGAAAGCCCTATCAATTGTGGAGCTGACCAGAAAACCCACCCTTTGCCATTGAGTCTCCTCCTGGCGTATCCTGTTCCCCCCAAACCGGAAGCTCCTCTCAAATTTGTGTTGCCAACTGGAAACAGGGAGCCGCAGCAGAGGGATGAAAGAGCCACATGCAGCTCCAGAGCTTTGGGTTGCTGACCCCTGGTCTAACTACACTAAAATTATAATCAAACTGTGTTGCCCATAGTCAGTTTTATACTAAATGATTAAGCACTGCAACGGGTTTCCAACATTGGTTGTCTAAGACAACTATGGTGTTTAAGACATGTTTTTTCTGATGTGCGCAGAATCCAGCTACCTTCCCTGTAGTTATGGAATGTTCATTCTCAAATACTTTGGCCACCTAATGAGAAGGAAGGACTCACTGGAGAAGAGCCTAATACTGGGAACAATGGAGGGCAATGGAAGAAGGGAACAACAGAGAATGAGGTGGCTGGATGGCATTGAAAACATAGGATGTTTTGCAGCCATGGCGGGTGGGTGGGTTGGCGAGGTCCCCCACCCCCACCCCCACCCCCAGTCCACTGCTTCCAGTTTGGGCGAACCAGTCCAAACCGGCTGAATACCACCTCTGTAACCAGAAGATTCAGCAATCTATTACTCGGCAAGAGACACAAAAGGGGGAAGTGAATCTGAAGCCAATTGAAAACGTTTCTTTCTTCACTCTTCAACCTTACTGAGTCCCAGGTCCTGGACTAGTCAATGAAGTTTGATCGCTTTCTAGTGAGAAATTCAGGCAGAACTGATTTCTTCCAGGTAGCAAAGAGTTTGGTGTAAGAAAATGAAATATTCCAAGTTAACTTACTTGGTTTGAAAGCCAGTAGTTGCATTACCAGAGGGAATGTGTGAAGTACAAGTACCGCTTCATAAAGCCTTAGTAAGGTCACACCTGGAGTACTGCACCCAGTCTTAGTCACCACATTATTTAAAAGGTGTGGAAACTTTGGAAAAACGACAGAGAAGAACAACTAAGATGGTTAAAATTCTGGAGGGTAAAACACATGAAGAACGGTTGTAAGCTTTATTTTGAAATTTTCAGATCTGTAATGTGCCCAGAGAAGCTGAGAACGTTTATAAAATGATTAATGTTTGTCACCAGATAAAATGTCTGAACATTTCAAATCTTTCCTGGATATGAAATCATTGAGGTGCATATTATATTTGGCTCATGTGAAAAAAACATCTTTAAAAATGCATACAGATATATACACCAATCTAGAAGATTGTAAAGTTCGCCTCAATGTATTACAAAAGAACTTAGTTGAGAGACTATAATCCTTACTAACAAGCCATGTTGGACTTTAGAACAGAAATCAGAGCTTATTGAAGCTTCCCTGCAACTTAATGCATTTATTCATTTTTATTTATATATTTTGTTTGTCAAACATGCACAAGGTAGCAGGAATAACCTGAACGAAGGAAAAGGGGGTAAGTAGGACAGGGATGGTAGGAACACTGGTGTGCTTATGTACAACGGGAATGGGAAGAGGTCCATGGTAGACAGTTGGAGGTTGAAGCCGTGAAGGGTTTGATGATGTAACAACAGAGTCAGGTAGAGCATTCCAGGCATTGACCACTCTGTTGCTGAAGTCTCAATAGACTGTATAGTCAAGGCTATAGTTCACAATATTGTTGTCCAATTAATGGACTATGCAGCTAGAGTGGTCATTCTGTCTGTAATAGCGAAGCCGAAATAGTATGTCTGTGGTTAAGGGTTAATCAATGCCCCTTGTGTCTCTTTTATCCCAACAGATATGCAAATCAAGATACAAATTCCCCTTTAAAGGAGCCCAATTCATTTTAAGGACAACAGCCACCAACATAAACCTTGCACTATTTCCAGAATCCTCTCCTATCAATTTCATCTGTTCATTGCAGGGAGAAAAAATGTGGCTAAACTTTCTGTCAATACTTGTAGTCCTTAAAGGTAATTATTGCCACTATATATATATATATTATTTGATGTTCCTCTCTTGCATACAAGATAGCTATTTAAAAAGCTCCTTTCTTTCAGGAGTCCAATCTCAGGTCCAGTTGGTGGAGTCTGGAGGGGATGTGAGAAGACCTGGGGAGTCCCTCCGTCTCTTCTGCCAAGCCTCTGGATTCACCTTCAGCAGCTACTGGATGGCCTGGGTGAGACAGGCTCCAGGGAAAGGACTGGAATGGGTGTCATGGATAAGCACTGGTTCTAGCACTTACTACTCTGACAAAGTGAAGGGGCGCTTCACCATCTCCAGGGACAATGCCAAAAGCCAGCTGTATCTGCAAATGAACAACCTCAAAACCGAAGAGACAGGAGTCTATTACTGTGCAAGAGACACAGTGAGAGGAAGTGAATCTGAAGCCAAGCAAAAACCTTCCTTTCTTCACTCTTCAAATTTTGGAGCCCCACGTCCTGGATTAGTCAATGAGGATTTATCACAGTCTACTGAGAGCTTCATGAAGGACTATTTTGTTCTTGATATCACAGAGTTTGCTGTTAGAAAAATTTAAAAAGTTCATCAGTCTGTTTAAAAGCCAGGTCAACCCTAGGCTGCATTGACAGACTGATAGAATCAAGATTACATGAAGCATCACTTTAAAAATCCTTTGGAAGATCACACCTGCAATGATGCATCCAGATTTGGTCACCACCTTAAAAAAAAGATATTGAGACTTTGTAAAGAGGGCAGAGAAGAGTAACAAGATGATGAACATCTGGAGACTGAGACATACAAAGAACAATTGCAGGATTTGTATATGGTTAGTCTAATAAAAAGAAGAACTAGGGATGACATTTTTTGCATAAAGCAATATAAAGGCTAAGGGCAATCTTATAGTAAACATCAGCTGTTCTAGCCTTTTAATATCTTCTCTAATGTTCGGACAGTGCTGGTCCTTTGGCTTTGAAACGGAGATGAGCAGCCCACCCAAGATTTGTTAATGACTAGCAGATATGTACAGGGATGAAAGTAGAACCTATTTTTTTCTACTTGCATTTTTTTTGTGCTTTTAAACTACTAGATTGGAAGAAGCAGTGGCAAATAACTTGAGCACCCCCCGTTATGCAGCATTAGGGATTGGAACGACTGAACTGCTGACCTTTCTGATTGACAAGCTCAGCGTCTTAGCCATTGAGCCACCTCGACCCTTAAAGTTAAACATATATTTATTTCATTGGGGCTTAAACAAAATCAGTGTTGAAACATTAAAAGCATGCTGTGGCAGAAAAACTAATCAATATGATAAACATTTGAACAATACACGAGGCTTGAAAGAACACAATAATACTCAGTAAGCCATATAGTTGATGTACTTATATGATACAAGATGCATCGAAGGGTTAACATACAAAGATTAGTATGGGGCCCTTATGCTTGTGGGACTTCAGGCAACTGCCCATCACGCTCCTGAGTTAAGGCAGCCCTGAGAATCCTGGCATAAGATAGGAAAGAAACATGAGGATGATCTTTCTAAATATCCAAACTGCCACACAGATATTGAGGAAACATGTGGACCTAAAGAATCTCCTCAGAGAATTAGGAGGATTGCATCCTCTCCTCACTTTGGACACCAGGGGGCAATGTTGTCACACCAAACTCCATGAATTATGGGGTTGGGGTACAGAACATAACAAGCATTTCGAGATATTGCTTCATTTTGAAAATATGACAATTTTTTATTTTATGTTTTGTCATAATTCACTGAATGTTCTCTCAAGAGACCTTCACATCTCAGTTGTCCTTTGATCTTGACCACAATGCTGAGGATTTTAATAAAATTGTTGGTGTTTTTCAGGAGGGAAATTGTCTAGAATGTTTAAGGGGATTTCAAATTTCCATGCAGAGACATCACCAACAAAAGGCTGTATAGTCATGGCTATAGTTTACAATATTGTTGTCCAATTAATGGACTATGCATCTAGAGTGGTCATTCTGTCTGTAATAGCATAGCTGGAATAGTATGTCTGTGGTTAAAGGTTAATCAATGCCCCTTGTGACTCTTTTATCCCAACAGATATGCAAATCATGACAAAATTTCCCCTTTAAAGAAGCCCAACTTATTTTTAGGACAACACCCAACAACATAAATCTTGCGCTATTCACACAATCCTCCCCTATCAATTTCATCTATTCATTACAGGGAGCAAAAATGTGGCTAAACCTTCTGTCCATGCTTGTAGTCCTCAAAGGTAATTATTGCCACTATATATATATTATTTTTATGTTCCGGTCTTGCATGCAAGATATCTATTTAAAAAGCTCCTTTCTTTTTAGGAGTCCAATCCCAAGTCCAGTTGGTGGAGTCTGGAGGGGATGTGAGAAGACCTGGGGAGTCCCTCCGTCTCTCCTGCCAAGCCTCTGGATTCACCATCAGCAGCTATGGGATGCACTGGGTCAGACAGGCTCCAGGGAAAGGACTGGAATGGGTGGCATACATAAGCTATAATTCTGACACAATTAGATACTCAAACAAAGTGAAGGGACGCTTCACCATCTCCATTGACAATGCCAAAAGCGAGCTGTATCTGCAAATGAACAGCCTCAAAACCGAAGATACAGGAGTCTATTACTGTGCAAGAGGCACAGTGAGAGGAAGTGAATCTGAAGCCAGGCAAGAACCTTCCTTCCCTCAGAGCACCTCTTCAATTTGATTCAGCCTCAAATCCTGGATTAGTCACTGAGGATTGATCACCATCTGGTGAGAACTTTAGGGCTCTTTTCCTCTGGATGTCCATTTGGAGAATTTGCTGAGGGAGAAAAATGAAATGCGAGGAAAATGGCTTGACATTCCCAGCTTCCCAATGTAGAAGGTGATCTGGCTTCTTGGGGGAGGTGTGTGGAATCCACAGAATAGGCAGTAGTTCTTTCGTGTCATGGTGGAAGCAGAGGCCGGTTTCACATAAGTTTACCACCAGTTTGCCGCACACCAAAAATGTGACCGCACATGCATGCACACTCTCTTTGCAAGCATGCATCCCTTCTGTGCATGTGCTTTGTTCACACACAAAACTTCCATACATGAATGTGGCTTAGAAAATGTGGCTAAGTAGGACGACATATTGCTGGAGCGGATGCCCGAGGATGGACTATCTGGGCTGTCCTTCGGGGGGAACATCCATAGCCACTCAGTCTTGTTGGGATTGAGCACTCAGTCTTGTCGGGATTCTGCATGTGTGGAGGACAATTTCAGTCAAATGAGCATGCACAAGCAATGTACGGTTGGTGCATGTTTAAAGTGAAGCCAGCAGCACATGAGCTGCATGTGAGGAAAGAATGCGTGAAGCGAACTGATACCAATCAGTACAGGAACTCTCCCCTAAGTGGGAGGTGAATTTCATTACATTATTTTATTATTAGTTTTACTGTTTTTAGATGTGGTTTTTATATTCAGTAAGCTGCCTTGAGTCACCATGGATGAATAGGCAGCCATATAAATTTAATAATAAAATTAAAAAGTAAAAATCTAATGTTCTGGAAACTGTCAATGAGAGACAAAGGTTTCTCAATTTTTTGCTGAAAATGCAATTATAAATAAGAGAGCCAAGGTGGCGCAGTGGTTAAATGCAGCACTGCAGGCTACTTCAGCTGACTGCAGTTCTGCAGTTCGGCTGTTCAAATCTCACCGGCTCAGGGTTGACTCAGCCTTCCATCCTTCCGAGGTGGGTAAAATGAGGACCCGGATTGTTGTTGGGGGCAATATGCTGACTCTGTAAACCGCTTATGAAGCGGTATAGAAGTCTAACTGCTATTGCTATAAAAAATAATAATAATAATAAGGAACTTTTATTATCTCTGGTGACCTGGTGATAAAGCAAAGAAATATTGGGGCCAGATTTCAATTACCTAGAAAGCTTCCTTCACATATTATTTTATACTTCAATCCCCTTCTTTCTAGCAATATTGTATTGTATTATATTGTATATCTTATTTTATTTTCTTTTTTAAAATTTATGCACTGCATGTCTCCACCAAGAGCAAGTCTAGGGGGTGTCAAATTTCCTAACAATGCCCTAATTGATCCATAATTATTGAGTCAAGTCATTAATACAAAACCAGTGATTTATTAGGTGCTCCATTAGGCAATATCTGTTCGCAGTCAAGACTGTGCTTTGTTTGATTTACTTCTGAACTTTACCCCTGTTCCTTCCCTACCCTCGGTCTGTGTCATAAATCACATTACCCTATATATGCACCCCTCCCAAATTGGATAAAGTAATCTGAGTTCTGACTCCAGCCGACAGTATATGTGGCATGAACTCCCACTCATTCTGTCCCCACGACAACACCGAGAGTTGACAGGGGGCTCATACTGCAATAATATAATATTAACAAGATGCCATTATTTATTTCTTTTCTACAGTATATTATTTATCATTCTTTGGTTGCCAAATTAAAAACTAAATTAATAAGAAACACCTCACCGGCTTCAAATATAATAACTTTCTTTCCTACTTGGAAACTCAGATGTGGACATGTAATACAACTATCGGCTTAAAATTATGCTTTATTGCTTGGCTTACAGTGTTGTTTTGCTTTTTCAGCATTATGCTCTTTGCAGTATCCCCATCATCATTTGAGTTTCCCTTTGCTGTCAGCCTCTGTTTTGCCGCTTGCTTTCGGCTGACATTGAAATGGGGAGGGAGGGCATGGAATTTGGGAGTGGGAATTAATCTGTACAGGAGGACTGTTAATTGGGATCTATTGCGCATGTGGAAAGGAGGGGAGTTTCCCGCCAAGGCCAACTGACCGGCATACCAACCTGATGATGATTTTTGAAGCTGTCTCCCATCTGACAGCTGTGGAGATATGGGATTGGACTATGGGCTGGGGTTACCAAGGGGAGGGGAATGGGTCATGTATTGATATCAAATGCTTTGCGCGCTTTTGCTCAGATCCAGCTTTGCTTAGCTTCTACTTACTTATAATCAGTACTCTTAATTCTGCAAAATGGAGTTATTTCTCGGTTATTAAGTGAAGCAGCCTTGACATTTGCTTTCTTAGGGTTTTCTAACTGTTTTCCTTTCTTTCTTAGGATTGCAAAATTACATAAAGGTGAATGAGGTGAATGCACTGGGGAGATCTTTTATCTCATCCAATATGCAAATGGAGACACAATTACCTCCTTAAAAGAGTCATGGGGTTTCCCTTCTCAGGCAACACCCAGAGATACAAATTGTGTTCACTTGCCCAAATCCTTCCCTGCCCATTCCTTCTCACAGGGAGCAAAATGTGGTTCAACGTGGTGTCCTTACTAGTACTCCTCAGAGGTAACTATTCTCTCAATAGAGTGTCTATATCCATGCTCTCGTTTTAGGTGTAAGAAATCTCAATTAAAATACTTTTCTTTCAAGGTGTCCAATCTGAGGTTCAGTTGGTGGAGTCTGGAGGGGATGTGAGAAGACCTGGAGAATCCCTCCGACTCTCCTGCCAAGCCTCTGGATTCACCTTCAGCGGTTATAGTTTGACCTGGGTGAGACAGGCTCCTGGGAAAGGACTGGAATGGGTTGCATACATCTATCCTGATTCTAGTGGAATATTTTACTCAGACAAAGTCAAGGGACGCTTCACCATCTCCAGGGACAATGCCAAAAGCCAGATGTATCTGCAAATGAACAGCCTCAAACTAGAGGACACAGCTGTCTATTACTGTGCAAGAGACACAGTGAGAGGAAGTTAATGTGGCACCAAGCAAAAACCTTCCCTTCCTTTGAGCAGCTTCCCAAATTGATTTAACTACAGAAGGGTGAATTTGTAAAACCACCACTGAAAAGCAGCACATAAAACTCCATCATTGCTTATTCCTGAGTTGTTCTTGGAATGATATATAGTGTCCTGCAGAGGTGAGTTCCTCCTGGTACGGTACAGTACACCAAAAGAGGTAGTAAAAATCTGGCATTCCGGATAAGTCTGGTAGTAATGGTGGCCTGGCCATTCCAACAAACTTTGTCAGAAGCTTTTTCTTAAAAAAAAGTTTTTCTCTCTCCCAGTTCTGGCAAGGGAAAAAAAGCTTTAAAAATAAAAGAGAGAGGGAGGGAGGGAGGGAGGGAGGGAGGGAGGGAAGGGAAGGGAAGGGAAGGGAAGGGAAGGGAAGGGAAGGGAAGGGAAGGGAAGGGAAGGGAGAAAGAAAGAGATAGAACTTACTTTGCAGCCAGGAGATTCAGCAAAGGAGAAAAACAAATGCTGTCACTTTAAATCGGAACTGAGCATGCTTGGCTGTGGAATTCTGGGAGTTGAAGTCCACAAGGCTTTTTTAAATATTTTTTTATTTTATTTTCAAAACAAACATCCTTCTTTACATGCTGTAGAAAGTGTATCAGTTGGTTACAAAAAGACTTTTGTGCATCTCTTCCACAGTCAACAAACATAATTCATATTAACTCAAGTATTTTAACTCAGATATTTATACATGTTACCATCATCATACCTCCATTTTCATTTGACTATAATTATTTAAACACCCTTCATCATAAAATATACCAAGATTTAATACATAACCACATACTGGCCTTTCATTTACTATTTCTAAAATCCTCCATTGACACTGAATCCTTATGTCCCATTCTATCTAAACATCCCTAATATTTAATAACAAAAATTTCTAATCCTCCGTTCCAAATCACTGTTTACAATTTACATCCAGTTTTCTTATGTTATACCCTTATCTATATGTACGTTGTTAACCTTATCTCTCCTTTATTTAACTATATCCTGTATCATAACATTTTCCCCTAATAATCAAAGCTTTAAGTATATCTAACAGTTCTTTTTTTATTAACCTTCATATATAATCCAAAGGGATAGCTAATCTTCCTTTCATGGGTACCATTCAATATTCATATTCAATTATTACTCATCATGACACTACACATTGCATACAATAGTAACATTATCAATTATTTATTTGACTATATCTATTGTCACTAAATTCACTAAGTTTGACTAGTTTTAAATTATACTCTTCCATCTATCAACCTGTATCTTTCCAATAGCAAAACAGACTCATATCTTCTGCCATTTGTGGCGTCAATCCTCTAATCATCTCCTTAGTCAACTTTGTATGGACTCCTCTTAGCAACTCCTTGCTTATAAAATCTCTCATGTAATCTCGATGCTCTTCTTCTGTTCCTTAATCAGCTTATCTTTGATTGTTAGTGGTGTTATCAATGATATTGCTAATAAAATTTCTCTCTTTAAGTCCATAAATTCTTTTGTTTTTTCTTCTTCTATATCTTGCCATCTGGGATAAATTTCCCCTCCATTTAGTTCCTCTTTCAGTATTCCACTCTTTTCATTTTCAGAGACAAACCAATCACCATAAATATCAGCAAATTTAATTTCTTTATATTCATTTTCCACTTCATTTTTTTGGCATTTAACCACCACATTTTCCACTTGATAAACATCTTCAACTTCTTCATCATATTTTGCTGTTAGATGCTCTAAGTCTTCCAGCTTCTTCTCTATCCTCTCATATGTATTTGGTAGTTTCTGTATTTCTGTGAATATCTTTTGCAGACTTATTTCTTTCTGCTGTTGAAATTGTGCCATTATCCCCAACTAACAAACACAGCTGCTCTGGCTTGGAAGGTTAATAAAATTAAGCATAGATTCACAATAATATTTTGCTTTCACTTTTTTTCTGGTTAAAGATATACTTCAAAGGGACATATATGTGCTTTCCTTCTTATCAGTCTCTATAACCAAGCAGTGAGACCTTGTACTGCTAAACCAAAATAATCAGTGAGAGAAAAAAGAATGTTTTGTTTCCTACACAAACCTTCCAGCCTCCAAGTAGCAGTATTATGTTGCAATTTTCCTTGTTTCTTTTTGTATTTCAAGTTAAGAAAAAAAGTCTGATTCTTAAATGAGTTAGGAGAACACCCACAGTAATGAAAGAGAAAAAATTTAGTCCATAGGTTACAGAGAATAATAAAAGAAAAAAAAATAGAAGAAAAAAACTTAATCCATTCATTTTAAAAGGCTTGCATAAATCCCATCCATGAAGATAGCATTTAAAAGGTAAGATAACCTCCTGTCCAAAACCATTCCAAATTTAATTCCCCCACTTATTTCTTCTGTTCTTCAATTTAAATTAATTTTAAGTTTTTTAATAGGCAGTCTCTTTAAAAAGGTAAAAGCTCCACACCAGCTGGAAACACTTTCTCTTTCCATATCCTTCCATTTTGGAGTCGCCCCGACTTCTTCAGCCTTGGCTGGATTTTTTGTCTCCAGCTTGAAGAACTTCTCTTGCATCGATCAGGGACTTTGCGATGTCCCTGAGGTCAGAAAGACATATTCTTCCTGTTCACCATCTCTTTGGGACGGTTTAGGTCCGATTGGACCACCCAGCAGCATTGAGACCGCACGTCCGTATCGTTGCGACGTTGGCCCCTCCTCCGAAGTCCACAAGTCTTGATGCTGCAAACTTTAAATTGAAATCTGCTTTAAATTGAAAAGCTGCTCAGAAGGAGGTTTGCAAAGTGACATTCGGCAGTTTATTTTTGGGTCAGCTGAACAACAAACTGGATAAAAGGTAGGATTCTTATGTGGTTCTATGTTTTTGAAGTTTTGGGGTTTGGATGATTCCCTGCTTGTGAATGGAGCCAAACTTTCTATAGGCTCATTATCTCATTATCTCTGGCAGGAATATGAAATGAGCCTTCCTGGGAGTAATATTTTATTTGGGGGGGGGGTTGGTTGCTTCCCACAGAGGGAAGGGAGAAAGAAAGAAAGAAAGAAAGAAAGAAAGGAAGGAAGGAAGGAAGGAAGGAAGGAAGGAAGGGAGAGAGAGAGAAAGAGAGAGAAACAGCACAGTAATTTAAGGCTAGAAGGCTCCTCAAAGGTCATCTAGTCCAACACCCTGCTGCAATAGGAAACCTTATATTGTCTGGATTATTTTGGTGCCTCTAACAGAGAGGAAAATTGTCAGAAAGGAGAAGGAGTTTACTAGGACAAGTAACTGCCACGCAGAGGAAGGCAGAGATAGTCCTTGATTTATGACTACAATTGAGCTCCAAATTTTGGTTGCTAAGCAGGAGGGTTGTTTAGTGAGCTTCACCACATTTTACCCAATCCATGACATTTCCTGGTGAGTGACATCAAGTTGGCCATGCCCACCCTGTCACATGACCACCAAGCCACACCCACAAAATAGGCCATATCCAAAAAGCAGGTAGTAAAAAAAAATGAAACCCACCCCTGGTATCCTAAAGTTATGTGATTACCTTTTGGGACCTTCTGACAAGCAACGTCGATGAGGAGGTTTGTTCTACTGAGCAACCATGTTACCAACTAAACAATTACAGTGATCCACTTAACAGTCTTTGCAAGAAAGGTTGTAAAATGAGGAAAAACACTCATACCACATGTTTCATTTAGTAACTAATCCTGTATTGTTATTATGTTAAGCCCAAGAAACTGGAAATGATATGCAAGTTTAAGCAAAGAGGATTTATTACCAAAAAAATAATAATAACCTTGAATATAATGTTGCTCTTTACTATCATACCATTAGGCAGGAATGAAACTTTATGATCATCTTTCTAAATATCCAAACTGCCATACACATATTGAGGAAACAGCTGGACATAAAGAATGAGGAAGGTGTCTCCCCTCCTCACATTGGACACTGGGGGGCAGTGTTGTCCCATGAAACCCCATTGCCTCTCCACCCAGTGGGGGTGGGGTAGGGAATAAAAAAATTGGCATCAGATATTCTCTCATTCTGGAGGCTATTTTTTTTTATTTCCGTAATAAATAACTGAAAATATCTCACGTAGGTTTCACATTTCAGGAGGGGAGAATTCTCACCATGAAACCCTAAGTGCAAAAGGAATCTACAAGAATAATAAAGAGAAGAGCGTCTGTTTTAATTACTTTAATTAATTTTAATTGCCATAAGGAAGAGGTTTCCTTTCCTTTCTAAGGGTTGCAAAATTGCATAAAGGAGAATGAGGAGAATGCACTTGGGGAGTTCTTTTATCTCATCCAATATGGAAATGGAGACACAATTTCCTCATTAAAAGAGTCATCTGCTTTCCCTTCTCAGGCTACACCCACCCATACAAATTGGGTTCACTTGGCAAAATCTTTTCCTCTCCATTCCTTCTTACAGAGAGCAAAATGTGGTTCAACCTGGTGTCCTTACTAGTAGTCCTCAGAGGTAACTATTTTCTCTATAGAGTGTCTATACCTATGCTCTCGTTTTAAGCGTAAGAGATCTCATTTAAAATACTTTTGTTTCAAGGTGTCCAGTCTCAAGTCCAGTTGGTGGAGTCTGGAGGGGACGTGAGAAGACCTGGAGAGTCCCTCGGTCTCTCCTGCCAAGCTTCTGGATTCACCTTCAGTGGCTTTTACATGGGCTGGTTAAGACAGGCTCCAGGGAAAGGACTGGAATGGGTGTTGTTATGTATTCTGAAACATGCAAAAGGGCCAGCAACCGCTCTGCTGCGCCCTGATTGGCTAGGATGCATCAGAGGCTGTTGCTAGCCTTCCTTAACAGCTAATCTTCCCTGATTGGCCGAGGTGCTGCATCAGCAGTGGCTGTGCAGTACCCGGCCCTGATTGGTTATTATAATTGTTACAACTACTATAAATACTGGGCGCATTTTGTGAAAGGTTCGAATCGTGGTCATCTTACTTCTGTAACAATAAAGATCATCTTTCTGGCTATCCATGGCTCCTGCGTTTCCATCCACCCAATCCTTAAAAGGTGTCATACATCTATACCGATTCCAGTAAAAAGCTCTACTTAGACAGAGTGAAGGGACGCTTCACCATCTCCAGGGACAATGCCAAAAGCCAGCTCTATCTGCAAATGAACAGCCTCAAACAAGAGGACACAGCTGCCTATTACTGTACTGGAAACACAGTGAGAGGAAGTGAATGTGACACCAAGCAAAAACCTTCTCTTCCTTTGAGAAGATTTCCAAAGCGATTAAGTTACAGAAGGTTGAATCCATCACAGAAAAGCCACAAGGAGTTGGTTGGTGGCCTAGAGGTGGTGCTCTCGCGCTCACAAAGTTTGATACTAGGCAGAGACATATATTTCTCTCCCTGGGCACACTGAGAGCATATCTGCTGAACAAAACTCCGCATTGGCAACAGGAAAAGCATCTGGCCATTAAAACACTCTTCTAGCCTCATTCAGTTGCCTACACTCCACCTCACAGGGGATTATAGGGTCATTAAAAGGAGAAGATGATGATCACTGAAGAACGACACATAAAACTCGATCGTTGCTTATTCCTGGGCTGTTCTTGGAATAAGAGGCAGGGAACCTATTTAGCAGTAGGGTAGCAGATGAGCTGAAAATTGCAAGGTAGTACAGGTAGTTCTCGACTTGCAACGCTTCATCTACTCACTGTGTAAAGTTAAAACTGCACTGAAAAAAAGTGACTCATGAATCTTCTTTAGCATTAGGAACTTTGCAGCATCCCCATGGCCATCTCATCAAAGTTCAGAATCTTGGCAACTGACTCATATTGATGATGGTTATATTGAGTCATGTGATCACTTTTTGGGACCTTCTGATGTGCCAAGTCAATGGGAAAGCCAGTTCACTTATCAACCGTGTTACCCACTTAACAGTGACAGCCATCCACTCAACCGTTGTGGCACGAAGGGTCTTAAAATGAGGCAAAACTCATTTAACACATGCTTCATTCGCCAACAGAAATTTGGGGCTAAATTGGGGCCTTAAGTCGAGAATTCAACAGTACTAATCATGTATCGTTATTATGTGATGTCCAAGAAACTGCAAATGTTACATAAAGGTATTATGACGAAGCAGGAGCCATTGGTGCTACAAACGGACTCTGCCAGCGCGGGGCCTTATGAGTTGGCTCTGGAAGAGGTGGAGCACCTTGGACAGGGTTCAGATTCCAAGCAGGGCGCAGAGAGACTGGTTGGCCACCAGGAGGCGCCTGAGGCATGGAGCAGCGGTGAGAGCCAAAGGGAGTGTGCTCCTGACGTCATGCTTTGGAGTAGTGACAAGGAAACAAGGGAGGTGGTCTTGGATGCCCGGCAATGCCAGGTAAATCGATGTATAGAGCAGCTGCGCAGTTACAAAAGATGATTGGACTCAGGTGGTTGCAATTAGGCTCCTCTCAAGATAGTATTTAAGGAGAGACTCGGGGAGGAGTCTGATTTGCAGGATTCAACATCATTCTTAAAGCTGGAGAAGCTGTTGTCTGTCGAAGTGTGAGTTGCTCTTAAGGTTCTTATTTGTTTGTTATGCTTGGCTTTCAGCCACCAAGGTTTGGTTGCTTGCTAATAAAGTGCTGTGAAATTCCAGTTAAGCTTGTATCGGCATTTGTTACTGGACGGAAGAGTGGGTCAGAACACAAAGGGTTCTTAAATGTTTGTTGAAAGGGTAATTATAAATAAGGTACTTTTTATCATCTGGGATGGACTTGTGCTAAAGCCAACAAAGAGGATTCTGTACAAGCTTATTCTAATATGTTAAATTATGTTTTGAGAAGAGGTGAAATTTGGCAGGTCTTTGTTTAACTTACCCTAAAAAAAAAAAACCTTGCCCTCCTATTCTCCTATCAATAGACAGAAAGTAAAGAGCTTGTCCTCACTCTTCTTCAGAGTGGATTGCTATTTGAGAATCATCATCATCATCATCATCATCATCATCATCATCATCATCATCATCAATCATCGTCATTGTCTACCCACTGCAAGATGAAGGCTTCTTCCACACGTTTCCAACCCATATGGTCCTGAGCTTCCTGTTCCCAATTGGACCCCCCATACTTGCTGATTTCTTCGATCCACCTTGTTTTAGGTCTCTTCAAGTGGGATCCATTCTATGACCTTCTTGGTCCACCTGCTCTAAGACGTGCATTTTATGTGCAAGGGAAATCTGCATGATTAATAAAAAGAAGAGCTTTTGTGGCTTCCAGTTAGATCGGAGGGTCGTTTTGACTTCTCCTAAGGCTTCAGGGAAACCTCCTGAAGGTCCCTGATGGGTTCAGAGAGCTTAAAATGACACTTTGCGCAAATCGGAAGTGACTTGGTTGTGGGGTATGGAATAAAACAAGTGTCTTTAGATATTGTCTCATTTAGGAGACATGAGCTTAGAGTAGGATAGGACAAGATAGGATAGGATAGGATAGGATAGGATAGGATAGGATAGAATAGAATAGAATAGAATAGAATAGAATAGAATAAACAATGTTAGAAAGGACCTTGGAGGACTTCTAGTCCAACCCCCTGCTTAAGCAGGAAACCTTATACCATTTCAGACAAATGGTTAACATTAGAAGAAATGGATAATAGAAAAAAGTTTTTTTTTTCCAATCATAAATAAAGTGTTAATATTGTTAATGGGCTAAAATATGCTGCAGGAAAAAAAACCATTCTTGATTTTTTTTCAGTCTCTCTTTCTGCCTTTATTATCATTTGTGTTTGTTTTGTATGCAAAGAAACCTAGGAGACCAATGCACGGAGGGCTTCTTTGATCCCAATGTTTATGAATTCATTCATTCATTCATTCATTCATACACTCACTCATTCATTCATTCATTCATTCATTCATTCATTCATTCATTTGCTTCTTTGTTTATTTATATCATGTTTTATCTTATATATGTTGTTGTTATGCATTATCCATTTTAACGTTGTAAGCTACCAAAGAGTTATCTTGTGTTGAGAGGGGTGGCAATTAAATTTCAAAAATAAAGTAAAGTAAAATAAGGTAAGGTAATTAAAGTAAAGTAAAATAAAGTAAAACAAAATATAAAATAAGTAATTAACTACATTTGTGTTCTGTCCCCCCTTCTCCGCTCGTTAACCGACGACAGGCAAACAAACTTAAAAGGAACTCTCTTTATCAGTTCTCGGCTCAAACTGGCTGCGAGCCCAAAAATAAACAGAAATAAAGTCTCTTTCAAGAAGATAACAGAATACAAAACAAAAACTCTTACAAAGCAATGCACTTCTCCAAGTTCCTCCTTGAATCAGGGTTACAGAAAGCAAATCACTTCTCCAAGTGCTCTCAAATAAACCACAACCGATGATCAATGAATGCATGAATGAACAAAGGAACGTTGACTCCTGCAACCAGGGCGTGGCACCATCCGTCCTTTTATAACCAGACAACCCACTAACGAGCCCCAGCTGCATTGTTAAACTTGCATCCCGAAAAGACTCACAGAAGACTGCTGCTGAGTCACAACACATTTGTATCTTGCCAAGCAGCCGTGGTGGTGCAGTGGTTAGAGTGCAGTATAGCAGGCTACTTCAGCTGACTGATAGCTGCAGTTCGGCAGTTCAAATCTCACTGACTCAAGGTTGACTCAGCCTTCTGTCCTTCCCAGGTGGGTAAAATGAGGACCCAGATTGTTGGGGGCAAGAGGCTGATCTGGAAACTGCTTAGAGAGGACTGTAAAAGCACTATAAAGCGGTATATAAGCCTAAGTGCTGTTGCTATTTTTTAATAAATAATTCAAGGTGGTGAATATATCCGACCCTCCTTTCCTTCTCTTATTTTCCCTAGAACCACAACAACAACAAAAACACCATTGTGAGAAGGTTTGTGCTGAGAGAGAATGAGTAGCTCGAGGTCTCTCAGCTGGCTTTCATAGCTAAGACAGGCCTGAACTCAAGGTCTCTTGCTTCCTAGCCTCCTGCCTTAACCACTAGGCCAAACATATCTGGTTGGATAGGCAAATTGAGGCAAAATGTCCTCTTTAAAGGAGCCTCTGTGCTTTCCCTTTTCAGCCAACACGGTTTGTGAAGTTTCCTGAATCCGTTTTTATTCATTGCAGGGACAGAAAATGGTCTTGTGGCTAGTCTTGGTATCCATATTAGTCCACTTTCAAGGTCATCCTTTCTTCTCTAAACAATTTCCTTCCATTTCCTGTTTCCTGATCAAAAAATCTAATTGAAATATGTTTTTTTTTTAAAGGAGTCCAATCTCAGGTCCAGTTGATGGAGTCTGGAGGGGATGTGAGAAGACTTGGAGAGTCCCTCCGTCTCTCCTGCGAAACCTCTGGATTCACCTTCAGCAACCATTACATGTACTGGGTTAGACAGGCTCCAGGGAAAGGACTGGAATTGTTGGCCAGCATAAGTACAGGCTCATCTCCTTCCACTTACTACCCAAATAAAGTCAAAGGCCGCTTCACCATCTCCAGGGATGATTCCCGCAGCCATCTGTATCTCCAAATGGACAATCTCAAACTGGAGGACACAGCTGCCTATTACTGCTCAACTTGCACAGTGCGAAGAAGTGAATCTGACGCTGAGCAAAAACCTTCTCAGAGCAGCTCTGAAAATTGAGTTAGAATAGAATAGAGTAGAATAGAATAGAGTTGAGTAGAGTAGAGTAGAGTAGAGTAGAGTAGAGTAGAGTAGAGTGGAGTGGAGTGGAGTGGAGTGGGGTGGGGTGGGGTGGGGTGGAGTGGAGTGGAGTGGACTAGACTGGATTGGAATAGAATGGAATAGAATAGAATAGAATAGAATAGAATAGAATAGAATAACAGAGTTGGAAGGGACCTTGGAGGTGTTCTAGTCCAATACCTGCTTAGGTAGGAAACCCTACACCACTTCAGACATATGGTAATCCAAAATCTTCTTTAAAAACTTCTAATGTTGGAGCATCCACAACTCCTGGAGGCAAGATGTTCCAATAATTGATTGTTCTAACTGTCAGGAAATTTCTCCATAGTTCTATGTTGCTTCTCTCTTTGATTATTTAGTTACAGAAAGTTTAATTGGTCTACTGGAAGTGAGAAACAGCTGACAAATCTCCATAGTGATGTGTGGAATCTCAGAACTGATCTTGGAAGAAGAAGTGGGGACTCTTTTTAGTGAATCTCAGAGCAGTATTGAATTAGAATAAAATAACAGAGTTGGAAGAGACCTTGGAGGTCTTCTAGTCCAAATCTCTGCTTAGGCAGGAAGCCCTACACCACTTCAGACAAATGGTTATCCAACATCTTCTTAAAGACTTCCAGTGCTGGAGCATTCACAACTTCTGGAGGCAAGTGGTGCTCCTGATTAAGGAAATCTGTCCTTAGCTCTAGGTTGCTTGTCTCCTTGATTAGTTTCCACCCATTGCTTCTTGTCCTGCCCTGAGGTGCCTTGGAGAATAGATTGACTCCCTCTTCTTTGTGGAAACCCCTGAGATATTGGAAGATTGCTATCATGTCTCCTCTAGTCCTCCTGTTCATTAAACTAAACTTACCTAGTTTCTGCAACCCTTCTTCATATGGTTTAGCCTCCAGTCCCCTAATAAACTTTGTTGCTCTTCCCTACAGAATTATTAGAGATAGAAATATGGATAGATGTCCCAGGCTGCAAGAGGGACTCCATGTCCCACCTTAGGCAGGTAAACTAGCCAGGTTCTACACCACAATCTTGTGAGGTGGGTTGGGCTGAGAGAGAGAATAACCTACTCAAAGTCACCCTGCCAGTTAACATTTTCTGCACTTTCCCGAATGCTTTCCTATCCATTTAGCAGGGATGTCTTAACCGCATTATGACCCTGAACCACCGAACTCCAAATCTTTCTGATTGAAAAGCTCAGTGACTTAGCCACTGAGCCACCCTAAAATTAAACATATATTTATCTTTTTGGCACTTTCAACAAATTCTCTGTTGAAACATTAAATGTATGCTGTCCACAACAATTAATCAACATGATAAACATTTGAACAATACACGATGCTTGAAAAAAGACAATAATACTCAATAAGCCATACAGTTGATGTACGTATATGATACAAGATGCATCAAAGGGTTAAGATACAGAGATTAGTATGGGGCCCCTATGCTTGTAGGGCCGCAGGCAACAGCCCATCAGGCCCCTGAATTAAGGCAGCGCTGAGTATCCTGGCATAAGACAGGAAATGAAACATGAGGATGATCTTTCTAAACTGCCACACAGATATTGAGGAAACATCTGCACCTAAAGAATCTCCTCAGAGAATTAGGAGGAGGATGTCCTCTCCTCACTTTGGACACCAGGGGGCAATGTTGGCACACCAAACTCCATGGCCTATGGGGGTGGGGTAGAGAATAAAACAAGCATTTTGAGATATTGCTTCATTTTGAAAACGTTACAATTTTTTATTTTATTTTTTTGTCATAGTTCACTGAATGTTCTCTCAAGAGACTTTCACATCTCAGGGGCCCTTTGGTCTCGATCACAAAGCTGAGGATTTTAATAATAATTGTTGGTGTTTTTCTGGAGGGAAACTGCCTGAAATGTTTAAGGGGATTTCAAATTTCCATGCAGAGACATCACCCTAGCAACAAAAGTGTTTATAGTCAAGGCTATAGTTCACAATATTGTTGTCCAATCAATGGACTATGCAGCTAGAGTGGTCATTCTGTCTGTAACAGCGTAGCCGAAATAGTATGTCTGTGGTTAAGGGTTAATCAAGGCCCCTTGTGACTCTTTTATCCCAACAGATATGCAAATCAAGACACAATTTCCCCTTTAAAGAAGCCCAACTTACTTTTAAGGCAACACCCACCAACATAAACCTTGGGCTATTTCCAGAATCATCTCCTATCAATTTCATCTGTTCATTACAGGGAGCAAAAATGTGGCTAAACCTTCTGTCCATACTTGTAGTCCTTAAAGGTAATTATTGCCACTATATATATATTATTTTATGTTCTGTGAGATCTATTTAAAATGCTCCTTTCTTTTCAGGAGTCCAGTCTCAAGTCCAGTTCGTGGAGTCTGGAGGGGATGTGAGAAGACCTGGGGAGTCCCTCCGTCTCTCCTGTCAAGCATCTGGATTCACCTTCAGCAGCTACTGGATGGACTGGGTGAGACAGGCACCAGGGAAAGGACTGGAATGGGTTTCAAGGATACATCCAGGTTTATCTCCAATTTACTACTCAGACAAAGTCAAGGGACGTTTCACCATCTCCAGGGACAATGCCAAAAGTCAGCTGTATCTGCAAATGAACAACCTCAAAACCGAAGACACAGGAGTTTATTACTGTGCAAGAGGCACAGTGAGAGGAAGTGAATCTGAAGCCAAACAAAAACCTTCCTTTCTTCAGAACTGCCCTTCAAATGACTGAGCCGCAGATGATCCTTTATTAGTCAATGAGGATTCATCACTGTTCTAGTGAGGACTTCACGCAGTACTGATTATTTTTTAGGTGTCAGAGTCTTTGCTATAAGAAAATGAAAAATTCACCTACTCAGTTTGAAAGCCAATGTAATCCTAAATTAAACAGAGAAATAGAATCAAGTTCATGTGAAGTACTAGCAAGACTACACATCTGGAACAGTGCATCCAATTTTGCTCACCACATTATACAAAAGTTGTTGAGACTTTGGGAAGAAGACAGAGAAAAGAAACAAAGATGACTGGGCACCTTAAGGCTGAGACATATGAAGAACAGTTTCAGGATTTGGGTAGGGCTAATATAATGAAAAGAAGGACTAAGGGTGACACCATTACAGTGTTTTGAAGGTCTGGCACAAAGAAGAAGAGGTCAAACTATTCTCCAAAGTACCAGAAGGCAAGACAAGGAACAATGGATGGAAAGTAATCAAGGAGAGAAGCAGCTTAGAATTCAATATGAAACGGAGAATTTTCATAATCAGATGGATTTTTAGTTTTCGTCCCCAGAGAAACGTATCCAGACATTTCAAATGTTTGCTTGAAATGGAAACAAAGTGTCTTATTTAGTGCACATATAAATCAGTTAAAATATATTACAGATACAAATATATACACCAATCCAGAAGATTTTAATTCTCTCAAAGCAATTCAAAGAATCAAGAATTCCGAGCGAGTATAATCCTTGCTGGGAAGCCATTCCTGGGTTCAAACCAGGTAAAATACAGCAAACACAATATTTTGCATAATACATCGTTAATTATTTATCATTCTGTTTGAATTGAGATACTTTTTTTGGTCAGAATGGAGGCCTTTCAACTCTGGTGCTGGAAAAGACTCCTGCGAGTCCCTTGGACTGCAAGGTGATCAAACCGGTCAGTCCTAGAGGAGTTCAACCCTGACTGCTCTTTAGAAGGCCAGATCCTGAAGAGGAAATGCAAATACTTTGACCACCTGATGAGAAGGAAGGACTCCCTGGAGAAGAGCCTCATGCTGGGAACGATTGAGGGCAAAAGAAGAAGGGGATGGCAGAGAAGGAGATGGCTGAAGGGAGTCACCGAAGCAGTCGGCGTGAGCTTGAATGGACTCCACAGAGGATGGTAGAAGTTCAGGAGAGCCTGGAGGAATGTAGTTTATGGGGTCATGATGGGTCAGACATGACTTCACAACTAACACCAACAGATTTCAAATCTTTGATTAAAATGCAAACAAAACAAAAGGATTTTTTTTCATGGAGTTATGACTATGAGTGTTATTATTATTTTGATTTTTATTGGCGAATTATTGTTGAGAAGAGAGTGGAGTGCCATTTGTCAGAAATGGTGTTGGGTCTCCTGCTCAGGCAGGGGGTGGACAAGATGACCTACAAGGTCCCTTCCAAGTCTGTTAATCTGTTTAAGGTTGTATAAAAAAAAATTGATCAAAACAACACACAAAACAGCAACATGTGGAATTGTCCGCTGCTCAGAGTCATTGGTTGTGATGGGAGGCTACAGATGTTTAAATTAAGAAATAAAATCATACTGAAAATATCTTGGTCTGCATTCAGTTCATCTGGGTTTCTTAAAAAGGGCATAAAAAGGTGAAGGTTCCCCTTGCAGTCAATATGAGCTTCTCTCAAAACAGGGTGAGACATTCCCCTGGGAAAGGACTGGAATGGGTAAGGACAGGTTCATCTCCTTCCACTTACTACCCAGATAAAGTCAAGGGACGCTTCACCATCTCCAGGGATGATTCCCGCAGCCAATTGTATCTGCAAATGAACAATCTCAAATCGGAGGACACATCTGTCTATTATTGTGTGGCAGAAACATTGAGAGGAAGGGAATCTGAAACCAGACAAAAACTTTCTTATCTTTGAAAAGCCCTCGAATTTAGGCAGTCCTAGAAATTTGAATATTGCACTAGGATTGGGAAGGGCTGAATAAATCTATATCAATTCAGTTTAGTTTATTACAGTCATAGACCAGAACAAATAAAAACACTCCGTAAATATACAATTGAAAATTCCAGGATCAAATAAATAGACAACAACTAAAATCCATGATAAAATCCCGTCTGTCAATTATACATGGTCTAATTAAGGGGTTGGCAACCTTAAACAATCAAAGAGCCACAAAGGTCTTAACCAGAGGCCCTCCGTTCAATTCTTGAGCTGACTGGAAGTCCCATTTACCCACCATAGAGTCTACTCCTAGTGCAAAATCTTTTTTCCTCTGCCTGTCCTAACTGAAAGCCCTATCAATTGTGGAGCTGACCAAAAAACCCACTCCTTGCCATTGAGTCTCCTCCTGGCGTACCCAGTTCCCCCCCAAACCAGAATCTCCTGTCAAATTTGTGGTGCCGACTGGTGACAGGGAGCAGCAGCAGAGGGATGAAAGAGCCACATGCAGCTCCAGAGCCATGGGTTGCTGACCCCTGGTCTAACTACACTAAAATTATAATCAAACTGTGTTGCCCATAGTCAGTTTTATACTAAAGGATTAAGCAGTGCAACGGGTTTCCAACATTTGTTGTCTAAGACAACTATGGTGTTTTAGACATGTTTTTTTCTGATGGGCGCAGAATCCAGCTACCTTCCCTGTAGTTATGGAATGTTCATTCTCAAATACTTTGGCCACCTAATGAGAAGGAAGGACTCTCTGGAGAAGAGCCTAATACTGGGAAAATGGAGGGCAATGGAAGAAGGGGACAACAGAGAATGAGGTGGCTGGATGGCATCGAAAACATAGGATGTTTTGCAGCCCCGGTGAGTTGGTGGGTGGGTGAGGTCCCCCACCCCCAATTCACTGGTTCCAGTCTCAGCAAACCAGTACAAACCGGCTGAATACCACCTCTGTAACCAGAAGATTCAGCAATCTATTACTGTGCAAGAGGCACAAAAGGGGGAAGTGAATCTGAAGCCAATTGAAAACATTTCTTTGTTCACTCTTCAATTTTACTGAGTCCCAGGTCCTGGACTAGTCAATGAAGTTTGATCGCTTTCTAGTGAGAAATTCAGGCAGAACTTATTTCTTTTAGGTAGCAAAGAGTTTGGTGTAAGAAAATGAAATATTCCAAGTTGACTTACTTGGTTTGAAAGCCAGTAGTTACATTACCAGAAGGATAGAATCAAGATCGTGTGAACTATAAGTACCGCTTCATAAAGCCTTAGTAAGGTCACACCTGGAATATTGCACACAGTCTTCGTCACCACATTATTTAAAAGATGTGGAAACTTTGGAAAGACGTCAGAGAAGAACAACTAAGATGGCTAAAAGTATGGAGGCTAAAACACATGAAGAACGGTTGGAAGCTTTATTTTGAAAATTTCAGATCTATAATGTTCCCGGAGAAGATGAGAACCTTTATAAAATGATTGACGTTTGTCACCAGATAAAATGTCTGAATATTTCAAATCTTTCCTGGATATGAAATGATTGAGGTGCATATTATATTTGGCTCATGTGAAAAAAAATGTTTAAAAATGCATAGAGATATATACACCAATCTCGAAGATTGTAAAGTTCGGCTCAATCTATTACAAAAGAACTTAGTTGAGAGACTATAATCCTTACTAACAAGCCATGTCTGACTTTAGAAGAGAAATCAGGGCTTTTGAAGCTTCCCTGCAACTTAATGTATTTATTTATTTTTATTTATATATTTTGTTTGTCAAACATGCACAAGGTAACAGGTATAAGAATGAACATAAACCTGAACAAAGGAAAAGGGGGTAAGTAGGACAGGGACGGTAGGAACACTGGTGTGCTTATGTACAACCCCTCTTAGGAATGGGGAGAGGTCCATGGTAAACAGTTGGAGGTTGAAGCTGTGAAGGGTTTGATGATGTAACAACAGAGACAGGGAGAGCATTCCAGGCGTGGGGGTGGGGTAGAGAATAAAACAAGCATTGTTAGATATTGTCTCATTCTTGAAACATGCTAATTTTGGGGGGGCATAGTTCTCTGAATGTTCTCTCAAGAAAATTTTGCATCTCATGATTCTTTGATCTCGACCACAAAGCTGAGGATTTTAATAAAATGTTGCTGTTTTTCACGAGGGAAACTTCCTGGAATGTTTAAGGGTATTTCATATTTCAAAGCAGAGACATCACTCTGCCAATAAAAATGTTTATTTTCAAGGCTATGGTTTCCCCACTTGCAATATATGGCTGTGAAAATTGGACCATAAGAAAGGCTGAATTGAGGCCTTTGAACTATGGAGCTGAAGAAGAGTCCTGGAAGTCCCATAGACTGCAAGGCAATCAAATTGGTCAGTCCTAGAGGAGATCAACCTTGATCAATGCCCTGAGTGGCTCCTTCATCCCAACAGATATGCAAATCGAGACACAATTTCCCCTTTAAAGGAGCCCAATGGTTTGTCGCTTCAGACAACTCCCACCAACATAAACCTTGTGCTATTTCCACAATCCTCTCCTATCAATTTTATCTATTCATAATAGGGAGCCAAAATGTGGCTAAACCTTCTGTCCATACTTTTAGTCCTCAAAGGTAATTAGTGCCACTATATAGTTTATTTCAATGTTCTGCATGCAAGATATCAATTTAAAAAGCTCCTTTCTTTTTAGGAATCCAATCTCAAATACAGTTGGTGGAGTCTGGAGGAGATGAGAGAAGACCTGGAGAGTCCCTCCGTCTCTCCTGCCAAGCCTCTGGATTCACCTTCAGCAGCTATGACATGCACTGGGTGAGACAGGCTCCAGGGAAAGGACTGGAATGGGTGTCATGGATAAACCCTTCTTCAGGAACCCTCTACTCAGACAAAGTGAAAGGGCGCTTCACCGTCTCCAGGGACAATAACAAAAACCAGCTGTATCTGCAAATGAACAGCCTCAAAACCGAAGACACAGGAGTCTATTACTGTGCAAGATACACAGTGAGAGGAAGTGAATCTGAAGCCAGGCAAGAACCTTCCTTCCCTTAGAGCAACTCTTCAATTTGATTCAGCCTCAAGTCCTGGATTAGTCACTGATGATGGATCACCATCTAGTGATTACTTCTGGGCTCTTTACTTCTGGATGTCCATTTGGAGAATTTGCTGAGGGAGAAAAATAAAATGTGAGGAAAATGGCTTGACATTCCCAGCTGCCCAATGTAGAAAGTGATCTGGCTTCTGGGGGAGGTGTGTGGAATCCAGGACTCTGAAGGGAGCTGATAACTGACATACAGCCCTGGCCCCATCTCTGTCTCTGACACAGAGCCCTCATCAGAGCCTTTCCCAGATTCCAGGACTGGCCCATCTTCCTCCCCCACCTCCTCACTGTCTCGATACACTGCCAGCTCCACTGGCCACTGGTGGGCCACAACAGGCATGGCCATCTGCAGGTCACCATTACTGGTTCACCCAAACCTGTACGAATCAGCTGAATACCCCCACTGGTTGGAAGAGTAGAAATGAAACTTTAGGAGAATATTTCAAAGTATCCAAAAATTGAAGAAACATCGGGAGCTAAAGAATCTCTTTGGAAAGTTAGGAAAATGCAACCTCTCCTCATGTTTGACCCTTAGGGGCAACGTTGTGGCAGAAAACTCCCTGTCCTATGCACACAATGGTTGTGGGGTTGGGAATAAAACAAGCGTCATTAGATATTGTCTCATTTTGGAGACATGAGCATAGAGTAGGATAGGATAGGATAGGATAGGATAGGATAGGATAGGATAGGATAGGATAGGATAGGATAGGATAGGATAGGATAGGATAGGATAGAATAAACAATGTTAGAAGGGACCTTGGAGTACTTCTAGTCCAACCCTCTGCTTAGGCAGGAAACCTTATACCATTTTAGACAAATGGTTGACATTACAACAAATGGATAGTAGAAAAAAATTAGCTCTTTTTTTGTAATCACAAATAAAAGTGTTAATATTGTTAATGGGCTAAAATATGCTACAGGGGGAAAAAATCATTCTTGATTTTTTTTAGCCTCTCTTTCCGCCTTTATTATCATTTGTGGTTCTTTTGTATGCAAGGAAACCTAGGAGACCAATGCACGGAGGGATTCTTTGATCCCAATGGTTATGAATTCATTCATTCATTCATTCATTCATTCATTCATTCATTCATTTGCTTCTTTGTTTATTTATATAATGTTTTATCGTATATATGTATATGTTGTATATGTTGTTGTTATGCATTATCCATTTTAACATTGTAAGCTACCAAAGAGTTATCTTGTGCTGAGAGGGATGGTAATTAAATTTAAAAAATAAAGTAAAATAAGGTAAGTTAAGGTAAGGAAAAGTAAAGTAAAATAAAGTAAAAGAAAATATAAAATAAGTAATTAAATACATTTGTATCCTGCCAAAGAGCCGAGGTGGTGCAGTGGTTAGAGTGGAGTATTGTAGGCTACTTCAGCTGACTGCTAGCTGCAGTTTGGCAGTTGAAATCTCACGGACTCAAGGTTGACTCAGCCTTCCAGCTTTCCGAGGTGGATAAAATGAGGACCCAGATTGTTGGGGGCAAGAGGCTGATCTGGAAAATGCTTAGAGAGGGCTGTAAAAGTACTATAAAGCGGTATATAAGCCTTAGTGCTGTTGCTATTTTTTATAAATAATTCAAGGTGGTGAATATATCCGACACTCCTTTCTTTCTCTTATTTTCCCTATAACAACAATAACAAAACTAAAACAGCTTTGTGTGAAGGTTTGTGCTGAGAGAGAGAGAGAGAGAGAATGAGTAGCTCAAGGTCTCGCAGCTGGCTTTGAGAGCTAAGACAGGCCTGAACTCAAGGTCTCTTGCTTCCTAGACTGCTGCCTTAACCACTAGGCCAAACATATCTGCTTGGATAGGCAAATTGAGGCAAAATGTCCTCTTTAAATGAGTCTCTGTGCTTTCCCATTTCAGCCAAAAGAGTTTGTGAAGTTTCCTGAATCCGTTTTTATTCATTGCAGGGACAGAAAATGGTCTTGCGGCTAGTCTTGGTGTCCATATTAGTCCACTTTCAAGGTAATCCTTTCTTATCTAAACAATTTCCTTCCATTTCCTGTTTCGTGATCAAAAAATCTAATTGAAATATGTTTTTTTTAAAGGAGTCCAATCTCAGGTCCAGATGATGGAGTCTGGAGGGGATGTGAGAAGACTTGGAGAGTCCCTCCGTCTCTCCTGCGAATCCTCTGGATTCACCTTCAGCAACCATTATATGTATTGGGTTAGACAGGCTACAGGGAAAGGACTGGAATTGTTGGCCAGCATAAGTACAGGCTCATCTCCTTCCACTTACTACCCAGGTAAAGTCAAGGACCGCTTCCCCATCTCCAGGGATGATTGCCGCAGCCAGCTGTGTCTGCAAATGAACAATCTCAAACTGGAGGACAAAGCTGCCTATTACTGCTCAACTTGCACAGTGAGACGAAGTGAATCTGACGCTGAGCAAAAACCTTCTCATCAGGGCAGCTCTGAAAATTGAGTAAGAATAGAATAGAGTAGAATAGAATAGAGTTGAGTTCAGTTGAGTAGAATAGAGTAGAGTAGAGTAGAGTAGAGTAGAGTAGAGTAGAGTAGAACAGAACAGAACAGAATAGAACAGAATAGAATAGAATAACAGAGTTTGAAGGGACCTTGGAGGTCTTCTAGTCCAATCCCTCTTTAGGCAGGAAACCCTATGCCATTTCAGACAAATGGTTATCCAACATCTTTTTAAAAATTTCCAGTGTTTGGAGCATTCACAACTTCTGGAGGCAAGATGTTCCAATAATTGATTGTTCTAACTGTCAGGAAATTTCTCCATAGTCCTATGTTGCTTCTCTCTTTGATTATTTAGTTACAGAAAGTTTAATTGGTCTACTGGAAGTGAGAAACAGCTGAGAAATCTCCATAATGATATGTAGAATCTCAGAACTGATCTTGGAAGAAGAAGTGGGGACTCTGTTTAGCTCATCTCAGGGCAGTATTGAATTAGAATAGAATAACAGAGTTGGAAGAGACCTTGGAGGTCTTCTAGTCCAACCCCCTGCTTAGGCAGGAATCCCTACACCACTACAGAAAAATGGTTATCCAAGATCTTCTTAAAATCTTCCAGTGTTCGAGCATTCACAACTTCTGGAGGCAAGTGGTTCCACTGAATAAGGAAGGTTGCTTGTCTCCTTGATTAGTTTCCACCCATTGCTTCTTGTCCTGCCCTCAGGTGCTTTGGAGAATAGATTGACTCCCTCTTCTTTGTGGCAACCCCTGAGATATTGGAAGATTGCTATCATGTTTCCTCTAGTCCTCCTTTTCATTAAACTAAACTTACCTTGTTTCTGCAACCCTTCTTCATATGGTTTAGCCTCCAGTACCCTAATCAAATTTGCTCTTCCCTACAGAAATACTAGAGGAAGAAATATGGATTGTTGTCCCAGGCTGCAAGAGGGACTCCAGGTCCTACCTTAGGCAGGTAAACTGGCCAAGTTCTACACCACAATCTTGTGAGGTGGGTTGGGCTGAGAGAGAGAATAACCAACTCAAAGTCACCCTGCCAGTTAACTTTTTCTGCACTTTCCCAAATGCTTTCCAATCCATTTAGCAGGGGTGTCTTAACAGTATTATGACCCGCCGAACTCCAAATCTTCCTCATTGAAAAGCTCAGTCTCTTAGCCACTGAGCCACCCTTAAAATTAAACATATATTTATTTTTTTGGCACTTCCAACAAAATTGTTGTTGAAACATTAAATATATGCTGGCTACAAGAATTAATCAACATGATAAACATTTGAACAATACACCAGGCTTGATGTACTTATATGATACAAGATGCTTTGAAGGGTTAACATTCACAGATTAGTATGGGGCCCCTATGCTTGTGGGGGCCTCAGGCAACAGCCCACCAGGCCCCTCAGTTAAGGCAGCCCTGAGTATCCTGGCATAAGATAGGAAATGAAACATGAGGATGATCTTTCTAAATATCCAAACTGCCACACAGATATTGAGGAAGCATCTGGACCTAAAGAATCTCCTCAGAGAATTAGGAGGATGGTGTCCTCTCCTCACTTTGGACACCAGGGGGCAATGTTGGCACACCAAACTCCATGGACTATGGGGGTGGGGTAGAGAACAAAACAAGCATTTTGAGATATTGCTTCATTCTGAAAATATGACAATTTTTTATTTTATTTTTTGTCATAGTTCACTTAATGTTCTCTCAAGAGACTTTCACATCTCAGGGGCCCTTTGGTCTAAACCACAAAACTGAGGATTTTAATAAAATTGTTGGTGTTTTTCAGGAGGGAAACTCCCTGGGATGTTTAAGGGGATTTCAAATTTCCATGCAGAGACATCACCCTGCCAACAAAAGTGTGTATAGTCAAGGCTATAGTTTACAATATTGTTGTCCAATTAATGGACTATGCAGCTATTCTGTCTGTAATAGCATAGCCGGAATAATATGTCTGTGGCTAAGGGTTAATCAAGGCCCCTTGTGACTCTTTTATCCCAACAGATATGCAAATAAAGAAACAATTTCCTCTTTAAAGTAGCCCAATTTACTTTTAAGACAACACCCACCACCATAAACCTTGTGCTTTTTCCAGAATCCTCTCCTATCAATTTCATCTATTCATTACAGGGAGCAAAAATGTGGCTAAACCTTCTGTCCATATTTGTAGTCCTCAAAGGTTATTATAAGTCTACTGCTATTATTGCCACTATGTATATTATTTAATGTTCTGCTCTTGCATGGAAGATATCTATTTAAAAAGCTCCTTTCTTTTCAGGAGTCCAATCTCAGGTCCAGTTAGTGGAGTCTGGAGGGGATGTGAGAAGACCTGGAGAATCCCTCCGTCTCTCCTGCCAAGCCTCTGGATTCACCTTCAGCAGCTACTGGATGACCTGGGTGAGACAGGCTCCAGGGAAAGGCCTGGATTGGGTAGCCTACATAAGCTCCAGTTCTGGTACTATTAACTACTCAGACAAAGTCAAGGGCCGCTTCACCATCTCCAGGGACAATGCCAAAAGCCAGCTGTATCTGCAAATGAACAGCCTCAAAACCGAAGACACAGGAGTCTATTACTGTGCAGGAGCCACAGTGAGAGGAAGTGAATCTGAAGCCAAACAAAAACCTTCCTTTCTTCACACTCGAAATTTCTGGAGCGCCAGGTCCTAGATTACTCAATGGAAGAAATCCATTTACTCTGCAGAGGGCAGAGAAGAGCAATAAGATGATTGACATCTGGAGGCCCGAATACTCTGCCAGCCAAAACGGGCTTCCGAGTTCCACTTTTGGGTCCAACTGCCTCTTGCAACCCTCTGCCAGTAAAAATGGAGCTTGCAAGAGCCACTTGTGGCCTTCTGGACCTCCATTGTTGCAGGCTTTCGAACCACGGGCCAGTCCTTCGCTGTTTCCAGAGCAACCGATATGTAAATTTAGATTCAATTTCCCCTTTAAAGAAACCCCTTGCTTTCCCTCTTCAAACAACACAAACCTTACACTATTTCATGAATCCTCTATTTTCAGTTTCTTCTACTCATTACAGGAAATACAAATGTGGCTAAACCATGTGTTCTTACTAGGAATCCTAAGAGGTCATTATTTCAACTACCTGTATTTTTCCAAGTATAAGACATACATTTTCCCCCAAAAAAGAAGGTGAAAATCTGGGTGTGTTTTAAACACCAAATACAGCATTTTTGGCCCTTTTTTGTGAAAGAGCAACTACGATCTTTATTAGTATGAAGAATAAAACACATGAAGAACAGTTGGAAGCCTTATTTCCAAAATTTCAAATCTGTAATACTCAGAGAGAAGCTGAGAATCTTTATAAAATGTTATATCTTTATTGTTTGTCACCAGAGAAAATGTCTACGTATTTCAAATTTTTGCTAGATATGAAAACATTGAGGAACATATTATATTTGGCTGATATGATTTTTAAAAAAATAAATTGCATACAAATATAAACACCAACAAAGAAGATTGTAAAGTAATACATTGTCTCAATGTATTAAAAAAGAACTTGATTTCTCAAGCAGAGGTGGGGTTCACATAATTTTATTACCGGTTCGTCGCACACTGAAAATGTCCATGCACAACTTTTGCGCATGCACTTTGCTCCCATGTGAATCTTGCATGAATGCATATGCCTTAGAAAACATAGTTAAATAGAACGGCATAGTGCCGGGTCTGGTGTGTGTGTGTGGGGGGCAACCTACAGGTTGCTACTACCGGTTCCCTACCGATTCGAACTGTCTGAACACCCCCACTGTTCTTGAGAGAGTATAATCCTTCCTAATAAGCCATGTCTGAGTTTAGAACAGAAATCAGAGCATATTGGAGCTTCCCTGCAATTTAAGGTAAGTGCTGGACTTTTGATGTCCTCTCTAATAAATTAGTCTATTCTCTTATTACCCTGCATCCTTTTAAGATGTGTTGGATTTTTTCAAGCCTTTGTTTTACTTAATGTACAATCAACTGGTCCTTCCTCCCATAAACTCACAGGGAAAACAATTGTGTCCCAATCCTTTTCTTAATTGAAAAAGGCATGTGCAAGTTATATTCACTGAAATGTATCAATCAACACCCTGTGTGGCTCTTTTATCCCAACAGATATGCAAATCAAGGAACAATTTCCCCTTTAAAGGAGTCCAATGGTTTGCCTCCCAAATAAACATTGTGTTATTTCCTGATCTATCTCTTTTCAATTCCTGCCAATCAGCAGAGTGGGCAAACATGTGGCTAAACCTTGTGTCCTTACTAGCAGTCCTCAAAGGTAATTATGACCCCTAACTAAAGTGTATTTCCATGTTGTGCTCTTGTATACAGGAGATCTCATTAAAATATATTTCTGTTTAGGAGTCCAGTCTCAAGTCCAGTTGGTGGAGTCTGGAGGGGATGAGAGAAGACCTGTAGAGTCCCTCCATCTCTCCTGCCAAGCCTCTGGATTCACCTTCATCCAATATGGGATGCACTGGTTGAGACAGGCTCCTGGGAAAGGACTGGAATGGGTTGCACTCATCTATTATGATTCCAATAAAAAGTTCTACTCAGACAAAGTGAAGGGACGCTTCACCATCTCCAGGGACAATGCCAAAAGCCAGCTGTATCTGCAAATGAACAGCCTCAAAACTGAAGACACAGGAGTCTATTACTGTGCAAGGAGCAGAGTGAGAGGAAGTGAATCTGAAGCCAAGCAAAAACCTTCCTTTCTTCATTCTTCAACTTTATGGAGCCCCACATCCTGGATTAGTCAATCAGGATTGATCACTGTCTACTGAGAGCTTCAGGAAGGGCTATTTTGGTCTTGATGTCACAGAGTTTGCTGTAAGAAAAATGAAAAAGGCCAAGTTCATCAGTCTGTTTAAAAGCCAGGGCACCCCTAGGCTGTATTAACAGACTGATAGACTAAACATCCAAGGTGCATGGAACGCTGTTACCTTTCCACCAAAGGTGGTTCCTATTTTTTCTACTAATTTTTAAATGCTTTCAAATTGCTTGATTGGCATAAGATGGGACAAATAAAAGGAGTTCACTCTGTCATGGGGCTCTAGGGATTTGAACTGCCGAACTGTCAACCTTTTTGATTGACAGGCTCAGCGTCTTATCCACTGAGCCACCACGTCCCTTAAAGGGCATATGAAAAGAGAAAAAAGTTACAAGACTTTTCTTGAACTCAGCTATCCTGTACTTTTCCTGTTCTATCTCCAACATGTATCTTTTAAGAATTCTTACCATGTAATCATCATCTGTTACCTTCATTTTGGAAGCTGAAAATTTCAGATCTATAATGTTCCCAGAGAATCTGAGAATCTTTATAAAATGATTAATGTTTGTCACCAGATAAAATGTTTGAATATTTCAAATCTTTCCTGGATATGAAATCATTGCGGTGCATATTATATTTGCTTCATGTGAAAAAAATGTTGAAAAATGCATACAGATATATACACCAATCTAGAAGATTGTAAAGTTCGGCTCAATCTATTACAAAAGAACATAGTCGAGAGACTATAATCCTTACTAACAAGCCAATTCTGACTTTAGAACAGAAATCAGGGCTTATTGAAGCTTCCCTGCAACTTAATGCATTTATTTATTTTTATTTATATATTTTGTTTGTCAAACATGCACAAGGTAGCAGGTATAAGAATGAACATAAACCTGAACAAAGGAAAAGGGGTAAGTAGGACAGCGACAGTAGGAACACTGGTGTGCTTATGTACAACCCCTCTTAGGAATGGGGAGAGGTCCATGGTAGACAGTTGGAGGTTGAAGCTGTGAAGGGTTTGATGATATAACAACAGAGTCAGGTAGAGCATTCCAGGTGTTGACCACTCTGTTGCTGAAGTCGCATTTTCTGCAATCAAGGTTGAAGAGGTTTACCTTGAGTTTGTTTCAATTGTTTGCCCGTGTATTATTGTGGCTGAAGCTGGAATAGTCGTTGACAGGTAAGATGTTGTAGCAGAAAATTCTGTGTACTGTTGCTTAGATCATATCATAGGATATATTTGAGGTTTTCAATAAAATAAAAAAGCAATTTTGCAGCAAACATCAGATGTGGTAGCCTTTTGATATCCGCTCTAATAGACAAGTTTACTCTCTATTACTTTGCATCATTTCGAGAAGTGTTGATTTTATTTTCAAGCCTTTGTTTTACTTAATATACAATAAATTTGTCCTTTCTCCATTAACTGACGGTGGGGGGAATGTAACACAATCCTTTTCTTAGTTGAAAAATGCACAAGAAAGTTATATTCACTGAAATGTATTAATCAATGCCCTGTGTGGCTCTTTTATCCGAACAGATATGCAAATAGAGAGACAATTTCCCCTTTAAAGGAGCCCAATGGTTTGCCTTTTCAGACAACTCCCACCAACATAAACCTTCTGCTATTTCCAGAATCCTCCAGAATCCAATCAATTTCATCTATTAGCAAAAATGTGGCTAAACCTTCTCTCCATACTTGTAGTCCTCAAAGGTAATTATTACCACTATAAATATATATTATTCAATGTTCCGCTCTTGCATACAAGATATCTATTTAAAAAGCTCCTTTCTTTTCAGGAGTCCAATCTCAAGTCCAGTTGGTGGAGTCTGGAGGGGATGTGAGAAGACCTGGAGAGTCCCTCCGTCTCTCCTGCCAAGCCTCTGGATTCACCTTCAGCAGCTCTGATATGGCCTGGGTGAGACAGGCTCCAGGGAAAGGACTGGAATGGGTGTCATGGATAACCACTGGTTCTGGCACTTACTATTCTGACAAAGTCAAGGGACGCTTCACCATCTCCAGGGACAATGCCAAAAGCCAGCTGTATCTGCAAATGAACAGCCTCAAAACCGAAGACACAGGAGTCTATTACTGTGCAAGATACACAGTGAGAGGAAGTGAATCTGAAACCAAGCAAAAACCTTCCTTTCTTCACTCTTCAACTTTATGGAGCCCCACATCCTGGATTAGTCAATGAGGATGGATCACTGTCTACTGAGAGCTTCATGAAGGACTATTTTGTTCTTGATATCACAGAGTTTGCTGAAAGAAAAATTTAAAAAGTTCATCAGTCTCTCCACTGAGAGCTTCAGGAAGGACTATTTTGTTCTTGATATCACAGAGTTTGCTGTTAGAAAAATTTAAAAAGTTCATCAGTCTGTTTAAAAGCCAGGGCAACCCTAGGCTGCATTGACAGACTGATAGAATCAAGATTACATGAAGCATCACTTTAAAAAGCCTTTGGAAGATCACACCTGCAATGATGCAACCAGTTTTGGCGACCACATTATAAAAAAAAAAAAGATATTGAGACTTTGGAAAGAGGGCAGAGAAGAGAAATAAGTTGACTGGCATCTGGAGGCTGAGACATACAAAGAACAATTGCAGGATTTGTGTATGGTTAGTCTAATAAAAAGAAGGACTAGGGATGACATTTTTTGCATAAAGCAAAATAAAGGCTAAGGGGGCAATCTTATAGTAAACATCAGCTGTTTTAATATCTTCTCTAATGATCGGACAGTGCTGGCTCTTTGGCTTTGAACCAGAGATGAGCAGCCCACCTAAGATTTGTTAATGATAGCAGATATGTACAGGGATGAAAGTAGAACCGATTTTTTTCTACTTGCATTTTTTTGTGCATTTAAACTGCTAAAGTAACTGGTGCTCCCCCTCCCCCCGTTATGCAGCATTAGTGATTGGAACGACTGAACTGCTGATCTTTCTGATTGACAAGCTCAGCGTCTTAGCCACTGAGCCACCTCGTCCCTTAAAGTTAAACATATATTTATTTCATTAGTGCTTACAACAAAATCAGTGTTGAAACATTAAAAGCATGTTGTACCAGAAAAACTAATCAACATGATAAACATTTGAAGAACACACGAAGCTTGGAAAAACACAATAATACTCAGTAAGCCATACAGTTGATGTACTTATATGATACAAGATGCATCGAAGGGTTAACATACACAGATTAGTATGGGGCCCTTAGGCTTGCGGGGCCGCAGGCAACAGCCCATCAGGCCCCTGAATTAAGGCATCCCTGAGTATCCTGGCATAATATAGGAAATGAAACTTGAAGATGATCTTTCTAAACTGCCACACAGATATTGAGGAAACATCTGGACCTAAAGAATCTCCTCAGAGAATTAGGAAGATTGTGTCCTCTCCACACTTTGGACATCAGGGGGCAATATTGTCACACCAAACTCCATGGACTATGGGGGTGGGGTAGAGAATAAAACAAGCATTGTTAGATATTTCTTCATTTTGAAAATGTGACAATTTTTTATTTTATTTTTTGTCAAGAGACTTTCACATCTCAGAGGTCCTTTGGTTTTGAACACAAAGCTGAGGATTTTAATAAAATTGTTTGTGTTGTTCAGGAGGGAAACTGCCTGGAATGTTTAAGGGGATTTCAAATTTCCATGCAGAGACATCACCCTGCCAACAAAAATGTGTATAGTCAATGCTATAGTTTACAATATTGTTGTCCAATTAAAGGACTATGCAGCTAGAGTGGTCATTCTGTCTGTAATAGCGTAGCCGGAATAGTATGTCTGCAGTTAAGGGTTAATCAAGGCCCTGTGTGACTCTTTTATCCCAACAGATATGCAAATCAAGACACAATTTCCCCTTTAAAGAAGCCCAATTTACTTTTAAGGCAACACCCACCAACATAAACCTTCCACTATTTCCAGAATCCTCTCCTATCAGTTTCATCTATTCATTGCAGGGAGCAAAAATGTGGCTAAACTTTCTGTCAATACTTGTAGTCCTCAAAGGTAATTATTGCCACTATATATATACATTATTTAATGTTCCGCTCTTGCATACAAGATATCTATTTAAAAAGCTCCTTTCTTTTCAGGAGTCCAATCTCAAGTCCAGTTGGTGGAGTCTGGAGGGGATGTGAGAAGACCTGGAGAGTCCCTCCGTCTCTCCTGCCAAGCCTCTGGATTCACCTTCAGCAGCTCTGATATGTCCTGGGTGAGACAGGCTCCAGGGAAAGGACTGGAATGGGTGTCATGGATAAACACAGCTTCTGCCACTTTCTACTCTGACAAAGTCAAGGGATGCTTCACCACCTCCCGGGACAATGCCAAAAGCCAGCTGCATCTGCAAATGAACAGCCTCAAAACCGAAGACACAGGAGTCTATTACTGTGCAAGAGGCACAGTGAGAGGAAGTGAATCTGAAGCCAGGCAAGAACCTTCTTTTCTTCACTCTTCAACTTTATGGAGCCCCACGTCCTGGATTAGTCAATGAGGATTGATCACTGTCTACTTAGAGCTTCAGGAAGGACTCTTTCATTCTAGATATCACAGAGTTGGCTGTAAGAAAAAAGAAAAAGGCCAAGTTCATCAGTCTGTTTAAAAGCCAGAGCAACCCTAGGCTGTATTAAGGGAGTGATAGAGTCAAGATTACATGAAGCGTCACTTCATAAAGCCTTTGGAAGATCTCACCTGCAATGATGCATCCAGTTTTGGTGACCACATTATAAAAAAAAATGATATTGCGGCAGAGAAGAGTAATAAGATGATTGGCATCTGGAGGCTAAAATGTAAAAAGAATAGTTGCAGGACTTGTTTATGGCTAATGTAATAAAAAAAAAAGGACTAGGGGTGACATTTTTCACATAAAACAAAATAAAGATTAAAGGAGCAATCATGTCTTCTTACTAGGAGTCTTAAGAGCTAATTATCTACCTGTATTTTTCTGAGTATAAGACAAACCTTTTCTCCTCAAAAAGAGAGGGTGAAAATCGGGATGTGTCTTATACATTGAATGCAGCACTTTTGCCTCCCAAAACCCTGCCCTCTTCACAAAAATGGACCTGCAGAGCATTTGGGAGGCCTGCAAAGTGCTCCTGAGGTCTGGGAAGGGCAAAAACGAGGAAAATAATTCGTCTGTTTCATGAGGGAAACTGCCTGGAATGTGTAAGGGTGTTTCAAATTTCAAAGCAGAGACATCACCCTGCCAATAAAAATGTTTATTTTCAAGGCTATGGTTTTCCCAGTTGCAGTGTATGGATGTGAAATTTGGACCATAAGAAAGGCAGAGCGCTAAAGAATTGAGGTCTTTGAACTCTGGTGCTGGAGAAGACTCCTGCGAGTCCCTTGGACTGCAAGGTGTTCCAACTGGACAGTTATAGAGGAGATCAACCCTGACTGCTCTTTAGAAGGCCAGATCCTGTAGATGAAACTCAAATACTTTGATCACCCAATGAGATGGAAGGACTCCCTGGAGAAGAGCTTAATTCTGGAAAACATTGAGGGCAAAAGAAGAAGGGGGTTACAGAGAATGAGGTGGCTGGATGGAGTCACCGAAGAAATAGGCATGACCTTAAATATACTCCGGAGGATGGCAGAGGACAGGAAGGTCTGGAGAAATGTTCTCCATGGAGTCATGATGGGTCGGACATGATTTCGCAACTAACAACAATAAATTTCAAATCTTTGATTAAAATGCAAACAAAATGAAATGATTTTTTTCATGGAGTTATTATTATGAGTAATATTATTATTTTGATTTTTATGGTTATCCATATTGGTGAATGAATCCTGAGAAGAGATTAGGCTGCCATTTGTCAGAAATGGTGTTGGGTCTCCTGCTTAGGTGGGGGGGTGGACTAGATTACCTAAAAGATCCCTTCCAAGTTTGTTAATCTGTTAAAGGTTGTCTAATAAACAATTGATCAAAACACCACACAGAAAAGCAAGATATGACTTGTCCATTGCCCAGACTTCTTGATTGTAATGGGAATCTATAAATATTTAATTAAGGAATAAAAACCATAATGAAAACACCTTGGTCTGCATGCAGTTTATCTGGGTTTCTAAAAAAAAGGGCATAAAAAGGAAAAGGTTCCCCTTGCAGCCAATATGAGCTTCTCTCAAAAAAAAACCTAATTAAGGAAATAAACCTTCTTAAATGTAGGTTCTTACTAGGAGTCCTCAGATGTCATTATTTCAACTGCCTGTATTTTTCCAAGTATAAGAAATACATTTTCCCCAAAAGAAGAAGATGAAAATCTGGGTGTGTTTTATACACTGAATACAGCATTTTTCGCCTATTTTCTCGAAAGAGCAACTAAGATTGTTAAAAGTCTGGAAAGTAAAATTCATGAACAACAGATGGAAACCTTATTTCCAAAATTTCAGGTCTTTCATGCTCAGTGAGAAGCTGAGAATCCTTATAAAATGTTACATCTTTAATGTTTGTCACCAGAGAAAATGTCTACGCATTTCAAATCTTTGCTACATATGAAAACATTGAGGGACATATTATATTTGGCTGACATGAACTTTTTAAAAGTAAATTGCATACAAATATATACACCAATAAAGAAGATTGTAGAGTAATACATTGTCTCAATGTTTTAAAAAAGAACTTGATTTCTCAAGCAGAGGTGCGTTTCACATCATTTTATTACCGGTTCGCCGCACACCGAAAATGTACCTGCACGCCTTTTGTGCATGTACTTTGCTCCCATGTGAAGCTTGCATGCATGCATGTGCCTTAGAAAACATAGCTGAATAGGATGGCATAGCGCCGGGTCAGGTGGGTGGGGCAACCTACAGGTTGCCACTACCAGTTCTCCAGAACCGATTCAAACTGTCTGAAAACCCCCACAGTTCTTGAGAGTCTATAATCCTTGCTAATAAGCCATGTCTGGCTTTAGAGAAGAAATCAGAGCACATTGAAGCTTCCCTGCAATTTAAGGTAAGTGCTGGACTTTTGATGTCCTCTCTAATAAGTTAGTTTATTCTCTATTACCTTGCATCGTTTTGAGATGTGTCGGATTTTCCAAGCCTTCATTTTACTTAATGTACAATCAACCGGTCCTTTCTCCCTTAGACTCACAGTTAGAAAAAATGTGTCCTAAAATGCATGTGCAAGTTATTTTCACTGAAATGGATTAATCAATGCCCTGTGTGTCTCTTTTATCCCAACAGATATGCAAATTGAGACACAATTTCCCCTTTAAAGGAGCCCAATGGTTTGCCGCTTCAGATAACTCCCACCAACATAAACCTTGTGCTATTTCCACAATCCTCTCTTATCAATTTTATCTATTCATTACAGGGAGCCAAAATGTGGCTAAACCTTCTGTCCATACTTGTGGTCCTCAAAGGTAATTAGTACCACAATATAGTTTATTTCAATGTTCTGCATGCAAGGCATCTATTTAAAAAGCGCCTTTCTTTTTAGGAGTCCAATCTCAAGTCCAGTTGGTGGAGTCTGGAGGAGATGTGAGAAGACCTGGAGAGTCCCTCCGTCTCTCCTGCCAAGCCTCTGGATTCACCTTCAGCAGCTATGACATGCACTGGGTGAGACAGGCTCCAGGAAAAGGACTGGAATGGATTGCACGTATCTATTATGATTCCAGTAAAAAATTCTACTCTGACAAAGTGAAGGGACGCTTCACCATCTCCAGGGACAATAACAAAAGCCAGCTGTATCTGCAAATGAACAGCCTCAAAACTGAAGACACAGGAGTCTATTACTGTGCAAGACACACAGTGAGAGGAAGTGAATCTGAAGCTAAGCAAAAACCTTCCTTTCTTCACTCTTCAACTTTATGGAAACAGTATTCAGGAAAAGCCTGGAATGGGTGTATATATAAACACCGGTTCCAGTACTTCCTAAACAGACAATGTGAAGGGGCACTTCACCATCTCCAGGGATAATGCCAAAAGCCTGTTGCAGCTGCAAACTAATAGTACAGGGCTGGGATTCACTGGTTTACCACCAGTTTGCAACTGTGAGCTTCCACAGCAATGTTCCCTCTAAGCTGCTTGGATGCGCGGCCGCGCATGTGGCAACAAAACACTGCACAGCAGTTTCCAACTGCCGCATAGTGGTTTTTGTGAGACACCTTCCACAATAATAGGAGAGGAGAGCCATCCCAGAGACAACAGCGATCAAATCAGTTCTAGGTCCACGAGGCAGAGAGAAGGGGTGTGGGGGTTTGGAGAAGGCATGGGACGGGCTCCCAGCAGCGGGTGCTTGGATTTGCCATGAGAACTCGTCTCTCCTGCCTCTCCCCTTCCCGGTTCAGTCATTGGGCGGCAGATCGAAAGCATGAGCCAAGCTGGTTCATTCCTTTAGAGAGGCAACTTTCCCATCGAATGATTTGCTGTCCTAGACTCGAGGAGACCCTATGCAGTCCCACTCGCCTGGCAGGGATGCCAGCAAGTGTTGGGCTGAAGGAAGGAGGGATACACGTGCTCACAAGAGAGAGAGAGAGAGAGAGAGAGAGAGAGAGAGAGAGAGAGAGAGAGAGAGAGAGAGAGTTGGTGGGCAGACATAGAACTTCGTTAAATTTGTTTCTCTGTGTGTGGGTGTATATATACATGTCTCCATGGGTGCAATTGTGCAAGCATTTTTTTCCTCTTTAAGAGAATTTTTGGATTTCTCCTCACCAAACTTTTAAGGTTGACAGAGTTAAAGTTGAAATATAAAGAGATTGTCAATCGCCATACTCTTAGATTGACAGGCAATTATGGACTATCTTGATTATATCCTCCTTTATCTCTCTTCTCTTTCTCTCTGCTTCTTTTCCATTCTTCTGTCACTTTCTCTCTCCTTCTCCCTTTTCTCTCCTACTTGTCTCTTTCTGTCTCTCTTTCTCTGTCCTTTCCCACTCTTCTGTCTCTTTCATTCTCCTTCTCTATCTCTTTCTCTCTCTCTTTCCTCTTTTTTCTTCCTCTCTTCCTCTCTCCCACTCTTTTATCACTTTCCCTCTCTCCCCCTTCCCCTCTACCACCCAACCTGTTCCCATACTTATCTTTGACTGATCATGTTTGAAATAATTTACCTTCTTTTCTAAATAGGCGCAGTTCCCTTACCGGATCCCTCACTCACTCATACACACAGACACACATACACACACACAGAGAGACACACACACAGACAAATACACACATGGACCCACGCACAAAACCATTTTCCTCCATTCCAATTCAGATCCTATAAATCAATTGCTCTGTGAAACATCTGTGAAAAATTCAGGTGCTCAGGCATGAAAATGTGCCGCTCAAGCACTATACTTTTCTGAACAGACTGAAAAAAATTAGAGGGAACATTGTTCCACACCCTTGTGTCATGCATGTGTGTGCCTTTGATGTATATGCTTTGGTCATGCACATTGCCTGCATGCATGCAGGTGGCATCAAAAACGAGGCTACATAAGACGTTTTGGTGCTCCGGCGGGTGGCTGGGAGCAGGCGGGCTCTGGAGGTGTCACCCACAGTCCAGGGCTACTGGTTCACCCAAACCAATCTGAACCGGCTGAATGCCCCCACTGTTCTTGAGAGACTATAATCCTTACATTTAAGCCATGTCTGAATTTAGAACAGAAATCAGAGCATATTGAAGCTTCCCTGCAATTTAATATATTTGGGGTTTTCGATAATATAAAAAAATAATTTTGCAGCAAACATCAGAAGTGATGGCCTTTTGATGTCCTCTCTAATAAATAAGTTTACTCTCTATAGTTTTGCATCATTTTGAGAAGTGCTGGTTTTATTTTCAAGCCTTTTTTACTTAAGTTACAATAAATTAGTCCTTTCTCCCATGAAATAAGAGGGGAGTGGAAACGTAACACAATCCTTTTTTAATTGAAATATGTATTTAATGTATTTGGGGTTTTCCATAAAATAAAAAAGTAACTTTGCAGCAAACATCTGAAGTGTTAGCATTTTGATGTCCGCTCTAATAAATACATTTATTCTCTATTACTGTGCATCATTTTGAGACATGTTGGATTTTTCCAAGGTTTCCTTTTACTTAATGTACAGTCAACTGGTCCTTTTTCCCATTAACTAACAGGGGAAACAATTGTGTCCCAATCCTTTTCTTAATTGAAAAATGTACATGCAAGTTATATTCATGCTAATGTATTAATCAATGTCCTATGTGGCTCTTTTATCCCAATGGATATGCAAATCGAGACACAAATTCCCCTTTTAAAGAGCCCAATGGTTTGCCTTTTCAGAGAACTCCCACCAACATAAACCTTGTGATGTTTCCAGAATCCTCTCCTATCAATTTTATCTATTCATTACAGGGAGCCAAAATGTGGTTAAACCTTCTGTCCATACTTGTAGTCCTCAAAGGTAATTATTGCTACTATATAGTTGATTTCTATGTTCTGCATGCAAGACATCTTTTTTTAAAAAAAACTTTTCTTTTCAGGAGTCCAATCTCAAGTCCAGTTGGTGGAGTCTGGAGGGGATGTGAGAAGACCTGGGGAGTCCCTCCGTCTCTCCTGCCAAGCCTCTGGATTCACCTTCAGCGGCTATTACATGAGCTGGGTGAGACAGGCTCCAGGGAAAGGGCTGGAATGGGTGGCATACATGTACACTGCTTCAAGTACTTACCACTCTGACAAAGTGAAGGGGCGCTTCACCATCTCCAGGGACAATGCCAAAAGCCAGCTGTATCTGCAAATGAACAGCCTCAAAACCGAAGACACGGGAGTCTATTATTGTTCAAGACACACAGTGAGAGGAAGTGAATCAGAAGCCAAGCAAAAACCTTCCTTTCTTCACTCTTCAACTTTATGGAGCCCCACGTCCTGGATTAGTCATTGAGGATTAGTCTACTGAGACCTTCAGGAAGGACTCTTTCGTTCTATGTATCACAGAGTTTGCTCTAAGAGGAATGAAAAATGCCGTGTTCATCAATCTGTTTAAAAGCCAGTGCAACCCTAGGCTGCATTAACAGAGCGAAAGAATGAAGTTCATGTGCCGCTTCATGAAGCCTTTGTTAGATCACACCTGGAATGTTGCATCCAGTTTTGGTCACCACATTATGAAAAAAAATGTGGAGACTTTGGAAAGATGACAACTATGAAGGTTAAAAGTCTGGAGGGTAAAACACATGAAGAACGGTTGGAAGCTTTTGTAGGGTTTTTACAGTGAATCATCTGGATGGTCCTTAGAACTGAGGTTACATGTGTAAGTAGAAACTGCAGCAATCTGCAGAAAATATTTGCCTGTCTGCTATTGTTTGCTTGCAGTGTTCCCAGGCATGTTCGAGGACACGGGATGATACAAAGTAATAACCTGCAACATTTTATTCACTCATTTGATAACACTTGATTTACTCAGCTATTACAACGTGAACGTTCTCACGAACACCAATGATGTAAGGACTAACCAATTATTGTGCTTTGGAGACTTGTTAGCCAATAATGATATAATGCATAAAGCTCAAAGAAGCTGAAAACACTATAAGAATGATGTTTCATGATTAATAATTTTGCTGTTGATTCTCATGTTAATTCTGGATGCTCAATAAACTTTGGTTGATTCAGCTATCCGTGAGTGGACATTCCTTTCATCTTCAGCCTCGGGAACCCTAAATGCTACAGCTTTATTTCCAAAATTTCAAGTCTATCATGCTCAGCGACAAGTTGAAAATGTTAATAAAATGATATATCATTAATGTTTGTCACCAAATAAAATGTCTCAGTATTTCAAATCTTTGCTGGATATGAAAACATGGATGGACATATTATATTTGGCTGTTACGAAAAAAAAGTTTTCAAAATGCGTACAAATATGCACATCAATCCAGAGGATTGCAAAGTGATACATTGTCTCAATGTATTACAAAAGAAGTTAAGTTCTCGAACAGAATTGGATTTCACGTAATTTTTTCAGCCTTCGTTGAACTTAATGTACAATCAACTGGTCCTTCCCCCCATAAACTCACAGGGGGAAAAACGGTATCCCAATCCTATTCTTAATTGAAAAATTCATAAGGAACTTATATTGGTTGAAATGTATTAACACATAACCACAAATCCTCGGTCATAGTGACTACAATAGTTTTCCAAAATGTATGGAACACTCCTATTTTTAGAAATGGACCATTCTGGTTGCGAATAGAAACCAATAAGGATGTATGCAGCATCACAGCATGTGGTGTTTCCTACAGTGGCATTTGAATTTGATTTGTGGTTATTTTGATCACAGATCTTTATTAATGTACATATAAAGTTATAATGTTGGGGCCATGTTTTCCGCCAAAAAGTGAGATTTGGTGAGCCAAACTTCGAGGAAGCTGTTCTAACATGGTATGAAGAAGGAGAGAGTGATCTGAATGAAGTGGGATCGGATTGCGACAAAATGTTTTGTAATAGACAATGAGAAACACCACCACCCCTACCTATTTAGCTTGATGAAGCTCCTGATGACATGGATGACCAGGTAAAATCTACGTTCTGCAATCATTTGTATGACAAGAATAAATTCAAATGGTCTTCTGTAACTTTTGGAAGCAATAGATCCAGAACCAATAGTCGAAATATTGTTGTGCAATTAATGGACTATGCAGCTATGCATTCTGTCTGTAATAGCGTAGCTGAAATAGTATGTCTGTGGCTAAAGGTTAATCAATGCCCCATGTGACTTTTTTATCCAAATAGATATGCATGTGCCTAAACCTTCTGTCCATACTTGTAGTCCTCAAAGGTAATTATTGCCACTATATATATTATTTTTATGTTCTGCTCTTGCATGCAAGGGATCTATTTAAAACACTCCTTTCTTTTTAGGAGTCCAATCTCAAGTCCAATTTGTAGAGTCTGGAGGGGATGTGAGAAGACCTGGGGAGTCCCTCCGTCTCTCCTGCCAAGCCTCTGGATTCATTTTCAGCAGCTATAGCATGCACTGGGTGAGACAGGCTCCAGGGAAAGGACTGGAATGGGTGTCCCTCATAAACACTGCTTCTAGCACTCACTACTCTGACAAAGTGAAGGGGCGCTTCATTATCTCCAGGGACAATGCCAAAAGCCAGCTGTATCTGCAAATGAACAGCCTCAAAACTGAAGACACAGGAGTCTATTACTGCTTGCGAGAGGCACAATGAGAGGAAGTGAATCTGAAGCCAGGCAAGAACCTTCCTTCCCTTAGAGCAACTCTTCAGTTTGATTCAGCCTCAAGTCCTGGATTAGTCACTGAATATAATATATGCTGGCCACAACAATTAATCAACATGATAAACATTTGAACAATACACGATGCTTGAAAAACACAATAATACTCAGTAAGCCATAAAGCTGATGTACGTATATGATACAAGATGCATCAAAGGGTTAAGATACAGAGATTAGTATGGGGCCCCTATGCTTGTGGGTCTGCAGGCAACAGCCCATCAGGACCCTCAGTTAAGGCAGCCCTGAGTATCCTGGCATAAGAAAGGAAATGAAACATGAGGATGATCTTTATAAATATCCAAACTGCCACACAGATATTGAGGAAACATCTGGACCTAAAGAATCTTCTCAGAGAATTAGGAGGGTGGTGTCCACTCCTCACTTTGGACACCAGGGGGCAATGTTGTCACACCAAACTCCATGGCCTATGGGGGTGGGGTAGAGAATAAAACAAGCATTTTGAGATATTGCTTCATTTTGAAAACATGACAATTTTTTATTTTATTTTTTGTCACAGTTTACTGAATGTTCTCTCAAGAGAATTTCCCATCTCAGGGGTCCTTTGATCTCGACCACAAAGCTGAGGATTTTAATAAAATTGTTGGTGTTTTTCAGGAGGGAAACTGTCTGGAAGGTTTAAGGGGATTTCAAATTTCCATGCAGAGACATCACCCTGCCAACAAAAGTGTGTCTAGTCAAGGCTATAGTTTACAATATTGTTGTCCAATTAACGGACTATGCAGCTTGAGTGGTCATTCTGTCTGTAATAACGTAGCCGAAATAGTATGTCTAGTATAGTATAGTATAGTATAGTATAGTATAGTATAGTATAGTATAGTATAGTATAGTATAGTATAGTATAGTATAGTATAGTATAGTAGTATAGTATTATAGTACATATTATAGTATGTATGTGTGTTAATCAATGCCCCGTGTGACCCTTTTATCCCAACAGATATGCAAATCAAGACACAATTTCCCCTTTCAAGAAGCTCAACTTACTTTTAAGGCAACACCCAACAACATAAACCTTGCGCTATTTACAGAATCCTCTTCTACCAATTTCATCTGTTCATTACAGGGAGCAAAAATGTGGCTAAAACTTCTGTCCATACTTGTAGTCCTCAAAGGTAATTAGTTCCACTATATAGTTTATTTCAATGTTCTGCATGCAAGATATCAATTTAAAACGCCACTTTCTTTTTAGGAATCCAATCTCAAATACAGTTGGTGGAGTCTGGAGGGGATGTAAGAAGACCTGGAGAATCCCTCCATCTTTCCTGCCAAGCCTCTGGATTCACCTTCAGCAGCTATTACATGAGCTGGGTGAGACAGGCTCCAGGGAAAGGACTGGAATGGGTGGCATACATAAGCTCTGGTTCTAGTTCAATTAGCTACTCTGACAAAGTGAAGGGGCGCTTCACAGCCTCTAGGGACAATGCCAAAAGCCAGCTGTATCTGCAAATGAACAGCCTCAAAACTGAAGACACAGGAGTCTATTACTGTGCAAGTGACACAGTGAGAGGAAGTGAATCTGAAGCCAAACAAAAACCTTCCTTTCTTCACACTTGAAATTTATGGAGCCCAAGGTCCTAGATTACTCAATGGAAGTAATCCATTTACTCTGCAGAGGGCAGAGAAGAGCAATAAGATGATTGACATCTGGATGATTGACATCTGGAGGCTAAAACCTACAAAAAACTGTTGCAGGGCTTGTGTATGGTTATCTAATGAAAAAAAAGGACTAGGGGCAGTTGTTAACTTCAAAATTTGTACTACTAGTTTTGTGGGCTTGGAGTGTTGGGCATGACCGGGGAAGGATACTGCAAAATCCCCATTCCCTTCCTACTCCAGTGGAAAGGAGACTGCAAAATCCCCATTCTGTCTCCACTCCAGGGGAATGATACTCCAAAGTACCCATTCCCACCCAACTCCAGGGAAAGGATATTGCAAAATCCCCATTCATACTCCACTCCACGGGAAGGATCCTGCAAAATCCCCATTCCCACCCCCTCTAGGGTGAAGGATCCTGCAAAATCCCCATTCTGTCTCCACTCCAGGGGAAGGATACTCCAAGATACCCATTCCCAACCAACTCCAGGGAAAGGATATTGCAAAATCCCCATTCAGACTCCTTTCCAGGGGAGGGATACTGCAAAATCCCCCCCCCCCACTCTGGGGTCAAATAGAAGTGGTATTTGCTGCTTCGCCGAACTATTCAAAATTTCCGCTACTCCTTCTCCAAAACCTGTCAGAACCTGCTGAATTTCACCCCTGACTAGGGGTGACCTTTTTTGCATAAAATCTATATCATATGAATTGGCATCCTGTAAATAGGTTCACTGAGCTAATCTTGGAAACAAGCTTGCAAATTCTTTATTTAGATTTAGGAAGATTTAGGAAGCTTCCCCTCATGACGTTGAACACAGGGGAGGGGGGCAATGAGCCACATGAAATCCCATTGCCTATACAATGTGGGGGAGTGGGGAGGTAGGGAATACTTCAATTATCAATGGTTCTTTCTGAACTTAAACGGAAGGGAAATGGACTGGAATGTTAATCACAAAATGGACAGACAAGTTAGGTTCACTGAAATGTACTAGGCAATGCCATAAGGCAGAAGTGTCAACCTTGATTTCATTGAGGGCCAAATCAGGGTTGTGTTTTACCTTGCGGGGTGGGGCTGGGGGGAGCAGGATGGGCATGGCCAGCTGAATGTCACTCGTGTTGGGGTGTCTGTGGAGGCCCAAATAATCTGCCAGCAAAAATGGAGCTTGCAAGGTCCACATGTGCCCCTCCTGAGCTCCATTGTTGCAGGCTTTCGAACCACGGGCCAGTCCTTGGCTGCTTTGAGAGCAGACCTGCAGGCTAAGTGTAAGCACATTGTGGGCCCGATCAGGCCCCCTGGGCCTTGTGTTTGACGCCCCTGCACTGAGGCATTATTTTATCCCAACTGATATGTAAATGAGGGATCAATTTCTCCTTTAAAGAAACCCCATGCTTTCCCTCTTCAAACAACACCCCTCAACACAAACCTTACACTATTTCATGAATCCTCTCTTTTCAGTTTCTTCTACTCATTACAGGGAACAAAAATGTGGCTAAACCATGTGTTCATACTAGGAATCCTAAGAGGTCATTATTTCAACTACCAGTATTTTTCAAAGTATAAAACAAACATTGTCTCCAGAAAAAGAAGGTGAAAATCTGGGTGTGCTTTATACACCGAATACAACGTTTTTGGCCTGTTTTCACGAAAGAGCAACTAAGATTGTTAAAAGTCTGAAGGGTGAAACATGAAGAACAGTTGGGAGCCTTAATTTCAGAATTTCACATCTGTAATGCTCAGAAAGAATCTGAGAATCTTTATAAAATGTTATATCTTTAATGTTTGTCACCAGAGAAAATGTCTACGTATTTCAAATCTTTGCTAGATATGAAAACATTGAGGGACATATTATATTTGGCTGACATGAACTTTTTAAAAATAAATTGCATACAAATATATACACCAATAAAGAAGATTGTAGAGTAATACATTGTCTCAATGTTTTAAAAAAGAACTTGATTTCTCAAGCAGAGGTGGGTTTCACATCATTTTATTACCGGTTCGCCGCACACTGAAAATGCCCATGCACAAGCCTTTTGAGCATGCACTTTGCTCCCATGTGAAGCTTGCACGCATGCATGTGCCTTAGAAAACGTAGCTAAATAGAACGGCATAGCGCCGGGTCTGGTGTGGGGGCCAACCTACAAGTTGCTACTATTGGTTCACTACCGATTTGAATCGTCTGAAAACCCCCACTGTTCTTGAGAGAGTATAATCCTGACTAATAAGCAATATCTGAGTTTAGAACAGAAATCAGAACATATTGGAGCTTCCCTGCAATTTAAGGTAAGTGCTGGACTTTTGATGTCCCCTCTAATAAATTAGTTTATTCTCTATTACTGTGCATCATTTTGAGATGTGTTGGATTTTCCTAGCCTTCGTTTTCCTTATTGTACAATCAACTGGTACTATCTCCCATAGACTCATAGGGGAAAATATGTGTCCCAAAATGTATGTGCAACTTATATTCAGTGAAATGTATTAATCAATACCCTGTGTGACTCTTTTATCCCAACAGATATGCAAATCGAGACACAATTTCCCCTTTAAAGGAGCCCAATGGTTTGCCGTTTCAAACAACTCCCACAACCATAAATCTTGTGCTATTTCCAGAATCCTCTCCTATCAACTTTATCTATTCATTACCGGGAGCCAAAATGTGGTTAAACCTTCTGTCCATACTTCTAGTCCTCAAAAGTAATTATTGCCACTACATAGTTCCTTTCTGTGTTCTTCTCCTGCATGCCAGAGATCTATTTAAAAAGCTCCTTTCTTTTTAGGAATCCAATCTCAAGTACACTTGGTGGAGTCTGGAGGAGATGTTAGAAGACCTGGAGAGTCCCTCCGTCTCTCCTGCCAAGCCTGTGGATTCACCTTCAGCAGCTATGGCATTCACTGGGCGAGACAGCCTCCTGGGAAAGGACTGGAGTGGGTTGCATAGATAACTTCTGGTTCTAGCACTTACTACTCTGACAAAGTGAAGGGACGCTTCACCATCTCCAGGGACAATGCCAAAAGCCAGCTGTATCTGCAAATGAACAGCCTCAAAACCGAAGACACAGGAGTCTATTACTGTGCAAGTGGCACAGTGAGAGGAAGTGAATCTGAAGCCAAGCAAAAACCTTCCTTTCTTCACTCTTCACCTTTATGGAGCCCCACGTCCTGGATTAGTCAATGAGGATGGATCACAGTCTACTGAGAGCTTCAGGAAGGACTCTTTCGTTCTAGATATCACAGAGTTTTCTGTAAGAAAAATTAAATACAAATGCTAAGTTCATCAGTCTGTTTAAAAGCCAGTGCAACCCTAGGCTGCATTAACAGAGCAAAAGAATCAACATTATGTGAAGTATCACTTAAGGATGTGAATCTGAAACCAGACAAAAACTTTCTCTATCTCTGAGTATCTCTAAAATTTGGGAAGGACTAAATAAATCTATATCAATTAAGTTCAATGTATTACAGTCAGAGGCCGGAGACCAGAACAAATAAAAATGGTCAGTAAATATACAATTGAAAATTCCAGGATAAAATAAATAAATAACAACTAAAATCTATGATATAATCCGGTCTGTCGATTATATATGGTCCATCTGTACTAACATTATAATCCATAAACTGTGAGAACCCGTCAGTTTAATACTAAAAGGGAAAGGGATAAGCAGTGCAATGGGTTTGCCACGTTTGTTCTATAAAACAACAATGGTGGATTAGACATGTGATGAACTGGGTCAGACAGGACTGCCATCCATCACAAAGGTTTACGGTCTCCTGCTTGAACTGGGTGTTGGACGAGATGACTTACAAGCTTCCTTCCAACTCTGTTAATCTGTATCTCCAGGGACAATGCCAAAACCCAGCTGTATTTGCAAATGAATAGCCTCCAAACTGAAGACACAGCAGTTGATTACTGTGAAAGAGACACAGTGAGAGGAAGTGTAACCAAACATTGAACCTGTGCCAAAGAAGAACCTTCCTTTCTTCAAAAAAATATCTTCAACTTGACTGAGTCACAGATCAGTCAATGGAGATTGATGACTGTCTAATGAGAATTTCAGGCCATCTTGTTCTAGGTATCAAAGGGTTTGCTGTTACAAATTTAAAAATTCCAAGACAACTTCCCTGTTTCCCAGTTGATTTGGCTTCCCTGGAATGAAGTATAGTTTTTTTTTAGCGTCAGGGCAGAATGATGGACTGAAACTAATGGATAATCCTTCTCAATATCCAAACCGGCACACAAACATCAGAGAAATAGCTGCTGTGATAGAATCTCCTTGGAGATTCAAGAAGAGGTGTCTTCTACTTAATTTTGACTCTGCGGGCAATATTGTCATAAAATCCAACTGCCTTTTGCACCTGGAGAAGTTGTGTGATGGAATAAAACGTATAATTGTATATTTTCTAATCACAGGATAACAAAGTTGGGAGAGACCTTGGAGGTCTTCAAGTCCAATCACCAGCTTAAGCAGGAGGCACCATACCTCTGATGATGAACCTATGGCATTTGTGCCACAAAAAATATGCGAAGCCATATCTGCCAGCACACAAGCCGTCAGGTCCAGGGTGAATGTGCATGCCAACCATCTGATTTTTGGCCTTCTGGAAGGCCGTGGAAGGCCATTTTCACTGTCCCCAGGCTTTAGGAAATCCTCTGGAACCTGGGGAGGAAAAATGGGTCCAATAGGCCAACCGGATCAGTGGTTAAGACACTGATCTTGTCAATCAGAAAGTTGGCAGTTCGGCAGTTCGAATCCATAGCCATACATAGTGGAGTAAGCTGCACTATGCACGTATTGGCTGCACGTATTGGTGAATTATTCCTGAGAAGACAGTGGAGTGCCATTTGTCAGAAATGGTGTTGGGTCTTCTGTTCAGACAGGGGGTGGACTAGATGACCCACAAGGACCTTTCCAAGTCTGTTAATCTGTTTAAGGTTGTATAAAAAAACGATTGATCAAAACTACACACAAAACAGCAACATGTGGAATTTTCCTCTGCCCAGAGTCATTGGTTGTGATGGGAGGCTATAGATGTTTAATTAAGAAATAAAAACCATACTGAAAAGATCTTGGTCTTCATTCAGTTCATCTGGGTTTCTTAAAAAGGGCATAAAAAGGTAAAGGTTCCCCTTGCAGTCAATATGAGCTTCTCTCAAAACAGGGTGAGACATTCTCCTGGGAAAGGACTGGAATGGGTAGCCCGCATAAGTACAGGCTCATCTCCTTCCACTTACTACCCAGATAAAGTCAAGGGCCGCTTCACCATCTCCAGGGATGATTCCCGCAGCCAGTTGTATCTGCAAATGAACAATCTCAAACTGGAGGACACAGCTGCCTATTACTGCTCAACTTGCACAGTGAGAGGAAGTGAATCTGATGCTGAGCAAAAACCTTCTCATCAGGGCAGCTCTGAAAATTGAGTTAGAATAGAGTAGAGTAGAATAGAGTAGAGTAGAGTAGAGTAGAGTAAAGTAGAGTAGAGTAGAATACAGAATAGAATAACAGAGTTGGAAAGGTCCAGAATAGAGTAGAGTGCTCTACATGGGGCAGCCCTTGAAGAGTATTCGGCGACTTCAGCTTGTCCAGAATGCAGCCGCCCGAGCGATTGTGGGTGCACCTCGGTTCACCCACGTAACACCTATCCTCCGCGAGCTGCACTGGCTGCCTATTGGTCTCCGGATATGCTTCAAGGCGCTAGTCGTCACTTATAAAGCCCTTCATGGTATTGGACCTGGGTACTTGAGAGACCGCCTACTGCCAATTACCTCCACTAGACCAATTAGATCCCACAGACTAGGCCTCCTCAGAATTCCATCCGCCGGCCAGTGTCGACTGGCTACTACCCGGAGGAGAGCCTTCTCTGTGGCTGCTCCAACCCTCTGGAACAAACTCCCCGTGGAGATTCGTACCCTCACCACCCTCCAGGCCTTCCGCATAGCCCTTAAAACCTGGCTGTTCCGACAGGCCTGGGGCTAAAGATTCGCTGCCCCCTATCTCGAGTGGTATGATTGTTGTGCTTTTTAACCATGTATTGTTCTGTATTGTTGTTAAACTGTTTGTATTCCACCTTCCCTTTTTGAGCTGTGAGCCGCCCTGAGTCCCCTCGGGGAAAAGGGCGGCATACAAATGAAATAAAACTCAAACTCAAACTAGAATAGAATAGAATAGAATAGAATAGAATAGAATAGAATAACAGAGTTGGAAGGGTCCTTGGAGGTCTTCTAGGCCAATCCCTGCTTAGGCAGGAAACCCTAAGCCACTTCAGAAAAATGGTTATCCCAACATCTTCTTAAAAAACTTTCAGTGTTGGAGCATTCACAACTTCTGGAGGCAAGATGTTCCAATAATTGATTATTCTAACTGTCAGGAAATGTCTCCATAGTTCTATGTTGCTTCTCTCTTTGATTATTTAGTTACAGAAAGTTTAATTGGTCTACTGGAAGTGAGAAACAGCTGACAAATCTCCATAGTGATGTGTGGAATCTCAGAACTGATCTTGGAAGAAGAAGTGGGGACTCTGTTTAGCGAATCTCAGAGCAGTATTGAATTAGAATAAAATAACGGAGTTGGAAGAGACCTTGGAGGTCTTCTAGTGCAATTCTCTGCTTAGGCAGGAAGCCCTACACCACTTCAGACAAATGATTATCCAACATCTTCCAGTGCTGGACTTCCAGTGCTGGAGCATTCACAACTTCTGGAGGCATGTGGTTCCACTGATTAAGGAAATTTGTCCTTAGCTCTAGGTTGCTTCTCTCCTTGATTAGTTTCCACCATTGCTTCTTGTCCTGCCCTCAGGTGCTTTGGAGAATAGATTGACTCCCTCTTCTTTGTAGCAGCCCCTGAGATATTGGAAGATTGCTATCATGTCTCCCTTAGTCGCCCTTTTCATTAAACTAAACTTACCTAGTTTCTGCAACCCTTCTTCATATGGTTTAGCCTCCAGTCCCCTAATCAACTTTGTTGCTCTTCCCAACAGAAATATTAGAGGTAGAAATATGGATTGATCCCCCAGGCTGTAACAGGGACTCTGAGTCCAGGCTTAGGCATTTAAACTGGCCAAATTCTACACGACAATCTTGTGAGGTGGGTTGGGCTGAGAGAGAGAGAGAGAGTAACCAGCCCAAAGTCACCCTGCCAGTTAACTTTTTCTGAACTTTCCAAAATGCTTTCCTATTGTTGAAAGAAACAATAGGGTTCAGCTCCAAGTGGGGAAGAAGACACTGGAGACATGGAGGCTGCTTGGAAAGATGGTTTATTGTTGGACAGGGCCACATGCCTTGAGCCCTGACCAGAAAAGGTGATCACATGTTTCAAAGTTGATGGAGAAGAAGAGAAGGGCTGAGGAAGGAGCTTGCTAGGCTTTTTATACCCTGTTTAGTCCCACCTCTGTTTCCTGTTCCTGTGTAAGAAATGTATTCTGACTGGTTATCAAACTCCCATGGTGCCATGCAGGGGGCTACTCTCTAGGCTGTGATGAGTTCTCAGATGCCTTGTGGTCAGTTGAATAATATCCCTTCCCCCTACAGCTGCAGTGAGGAGAAGTCTTTATTATGTAAAGTGGGCTAGCCTGGCCATCTTAATGGCCCATTAGCTGGGGATGGGCAGAAAGCTATAGGCAACTATTGTCTTTTAAAACATGTTTCTTTTCACATCCAGAGAAATATTCTGCCTTTTCAATATTTCCTAGGATATTTCATTTTTCTGGGAGAGGGCTGGATGATAACTTCCCACACTATCCATTTAGCAGGGATGTCTTAACAGTATTATGACCCCCCCGAACCACCAAACTCCAAATCTTTCTGATTGAAAAGCTCAGTGTCTTAGCCACTGACATTTAGACATTTTTTTTTTTAGACATTTATTACGATTTATAGGCCGCCCTTCTCCCTGAGGGGACTCAGGGCGGCTTACAATCACGGGAAGGGGGTGCAATAATACAAGACAAACAGTGAGTAAACAAGATAGATAATAAAACACCAACTTGCATTCAACAGTCAACACTCGGGCGGGTAATTTAAAAACTTATCCCCAGGCCTGCTGGGAGAGCCAGGTCTTAAGGGCCGTGCGGAAGGTCTGGATGGTGGTGAGGGTACGAATCTCAATGGGGAGATCGTTCCACAGGGTCGGAGCTGCAACAGAAAAGGCTCTCCTCCGTGTAATTGCCAGTCGACATTGACTGGCAGATGGAATCCGGAGGAGGCCCAATCTGTGCGATCTAATCGGTCGAAGGGAGGTAATCGGCAGAAGGCGGTCTCTCAAGTACCCAGATCCACTACCATGGAGTGCTTTAAAGGTGGTCATCAATACCCTGAAGCGCACCCGGAGATCGACAGGTAGCCAGTGCAGCTCGCGGAGGATGGGTGTAATGTGGGCGAACAGCGGTGCGCCCACTATCACTCGCGCGGCTGCATTCTGGACTAACTGCAGTCGCCGGATGCACTTCAAGGGCAACCCCATGTAGAGCCCATTGCAGTATTCCAGCCTAGAGATCACAAGGGCTCGAGTGACTGTTGTGAGAGCCTCCCGGTTCAGGTAGGGCCGTAACTGGCGGACCAGGCGAACCTGGGCAAATGCCCCCCTGGTCACAGCCGACAACTGATGGTTAAAAGTCAGCTGTGAATCCAGGAGAACTCCCAGATTACGGACCCTATCTGAGGGGTATAAAATTTGACCCCCCAGCCTGAGTGTTGGAATGTCAGCCAAATTGTTGGGAGGGAAACACAACAGCCACTCGGTCTTGTCCGGGTTGAGTACCAGTTTGTTAGCGCTCATCCAGTTCTTAACGGCCTCAATGCCCCGGTTCATCACGTCCACCGCTTCATTGAGTTGGCACGGGGCGGACAGATACAGTTGTGTATCGTCCGCATATTGATGGTATTTTATCCCGTGCCTCTGGATGATCTCGCCCAGCGGTTTCATGTAAATGTTAAATAGTAGGGGGGATAAGACCGAACCCTGCGGCACCCCATATGTTAGGGGCCTCAGGGACGATCTCTGCCCCCCGACCAACACCGACTGCGACCTGTCCGAGAGGTAGGAGGAGGAACACTGCAGAACAGTGCCGCCCACCCCCACCTCCCACAGTCGTCGCAGAAGGATACCATGGTCGATGGTATCGAAAGCCGCTGAGAGGTCATGGAGAACCAGGATGGACGCATGGCCTCCATCTCTGGCCCTCCAGAGATCATCGGTCAATGCGACCAAAGCGGTTTCAGTGCTGTAACCGGGTCTGAAGCCGGACTGGAAGGGGTCAAGATAGCTAGCTTCCTCCAAGGCCCGTTGAAGCTGGAAGGCCACCACCTTCTCGACAACCTTCCCAATAAAGGGGAGGTTGGAGACAGGACGATAGTTGTTTAAAATGGCTGGATCCAAGGATGGTTTCTTCAGGAGGGGTCTCACCACCGCCGTCTTAAGTGCGGCGGGGAAGTGCCCCTCCCGAAGGGAGGCGGTCACGACCGCCTGGATCCAGCCATGTGTCACCTCCCTGCTGTTGGCAACCAGCCAGGAGGGACACGGGTCCAGAATACAGGTGGAGGCACTTACAGCTCGAATGGCCTTGTCCCCATCCCCAGAGGCAACATCCTGGAACTCAACCCAGAGATGGTTTACCAAGTAATCCCCCTGTGTCTCAGCTGGATCTACGGCAGTGGAGTCCAAGTCCGAACGAAACCGAGCAACTTTGTCCGCCAAGAACTGGGCATAGTCCTCAGCCCTACCCTGCAAGGGGTCTCCCGCATCCCTCCTATTAAGGAGGGAGCGGGTGATCCTAAACAGGGCGGCCGGGCGTGACTCGGCGGACGCTACCAAGGCGGAGATATGCGTTCTTTTGGCAACTCTTAGTGCCCGGATGTAATCCTTGGTGCAGGTAGTCAAAAGTGCTCGGTTCTCCTCGGACTTATCGGACCTCCACAGGTGCTCTAGGCGTCTCCTCCGGCGCTTCTTCTCCAGGAGTTCCTCGGTGAACCAAGGAGGTCTCCGGGATCTGCTGACCCGGAGGGGCCGTAGTGGCGCAATCCAGTCAAGAGACTCCGACGCCGCCGAATGCCAGGCGGCAACCAGAGTCTCCGCCGAACTGTGGGCGAGAGTGTCGGGAATTACCCCAAGCTCCGTCTGGAACCTCAAAGGGTCCATAAGTCGCCTGGGGCGGAACCACCTGGTCGGTTCCTCCTCCCTACGGTGGGGGTTTGGCCTCCGGAAGTCAAGCCTCAGTAGGCAGTGGTCTGACCACGACAGGGGTATGATCTCATTACCCCTCAGACCAAGATCACGCATCCACTGCTCCGAGAAGAATACGAGGTCGAGCATGTGACCCGCTGTATGAGTTGGGCCCCGAATTACCTGGGTCAAGCCCATGGCTGTCATGGAAGCCATGAACTCCTGCGCCCCGTCAGAGCGTTCACCGAGCGATGGCAGGTTAAAGTCCCCCAGAACTATAAGCCTGGGGAGCTCAACTGCCAGCTCGGCTACTGACTCGAGGAGTGAGGGGAGGGATGCTGCAACGCAGTTGGGAGGCAGGTACGTTATCAGCAAACCCACTTGACCCTTGAGGTCCAACTTTATCAGCAGGGACTCACACCCGGCAAGCTCCGGAGCAGGGACCCTACGAGGTAACAGAGACTCCCGGATAATAATAGCCACACCGCCACCACTTCCCTGGGCTCTCGGCTGATGAAGCACCTGAAATCCCTCTGGGCACATCTCTACAAGGGGGACTCCTCCTTCTGTGCCCAGCCAGGTTTCAGTAATACATGCCAGGTCTGCCCTCTCGTCAACAATTAAGTCCCGGACGAGGGGAGCTTTGTGAACAACAGACCTGGCATTTAGCAACAGCAGCCTGAGACCAGGGTCCTGACTACTCGCGCCATCTGGTCTTGGAGTGGGACTCATAGGGCCGGAAGGAGGGATCTCTGTAATGTAGCGAACCCTCCTTCCCCGGTAATGGCTTGCCCTAAAGTCCCCGCCATATCTGCCCCTCCCTGTTATGACCGCAATGCTCCGACCCTCTCCCGTGGCCATAGTCCCCCCGACCACCCCGGTGACCCCCGCAAACCCCGGCAGGTCCTCCGAGTCAATCATACCCAAGCTCTCACACAAGCAGTCCTCACGAGTAATTAAAAAACAAGCTACCCTCAAATTAAACATATATTCATTTTTTTGGCACTTTCAACAAAATTGCTGTTGAAACATTAAATATATGCTGGCCACAAACATTAATTGACATGATAAACATTCGAACAATACACGATGCTTGAAAAACACAATAATAATCAGTATGCCATAGAGTTGATGTACTTATATGATACAAGATTAGTATGGGGCCCCTATGCTTGTGGTGCTTCAGGCAACAGCCCATCAGGCCTCTGAGTTAAGGCAGCCCTGAGTATCCTGGCATAAGACAGGAAATGAAGCATGAGGATGATCTTTCTAAATATCCAAACTGCCACACAGATATTGAGGAAACATCTGGACCTAAAGAATCTCCTCAGAGAATTAGGAGGATGGTGTCCTCTCCTCACTTTGGACACCAGGGGGCAATGTTGTCACACCAAACTCCATGGACTATGGGGGTGGGGTAGAGAATAAAACAAGCATTTTGAGATATTGCTTCATTTTGAAAATGTGACAATTTTTTATTTTATTTTTTGTCATAGTTCACTGAATGTTCTCTCAAGAGAATTTCACATCTCAGGGGCCTTTTGGTCTTCACCACAAAGCTGAGGATTTTAATAAAATTGTTGGTGTTTTTCAGGAGGGAAACTGTCTGGAAGGTTTAAGGGGATTTCAAATTTCCATGCAGAGACATCACCCTGCCAACAAAAGTGTGTCTAGTCAAGGCTATAGTTTACAATATTGTTGTCCAATTAAAGTACTATGCAGCTAGAGAGGTCATTCTGTATGTAAAAGCGTAGCTGGAATAGTATGTCTGTGGTTAAGGGTTAATCAAGGCCCCTTGTGACTCTTTTATCCCAACAGATATGCAAATCAAGACACAATTTCCCCTTTAAAGAAGCCCAACTTACTTTTAAGGCAACACCCACCAACATAAACCTTGTGTTATTTCCAGAATCCTCTCCTATCAATTTCATCTGTTCATTACAGGGAGCAAAAATGTGGCTAAACCTTCTGTCCATGCTTGTAGTCCTCAAGGGTAATTATTGCCACTATATAGTTTATTTCTATGTCCCACTCTTGCATACAAGATATCTATTTAAAAAGCTCCTTTCTTTTCAGGAGTCCAATCTCAAGTCCAGTTGGTGGAGTCTGGAGGGGATGTGAGAAGACCTGGAGAGTCCCTCCGTCTCTCCTGCCAAGCCTCTGGATTCACCTTCAGCAGCTTTGAGATGAACTGGGTGAGACAGGCTCCAGGGAAAGGAGTGGAATGGGTGGCATATATAAGCTCTGGTTCTAGCATTTACTACTCTGACCAAGTCAAGGGCCGCTTCACCATCTCCAGGGACAATGCCAAAAGCCAGCTGTATCTGCAAATGAACAGCCTCAAAACCGAAGACACAGGAGTCTATTACTGCTTGCGAGAGGCACAGTGAGAGGAAGTGAATCTGAAGTCAAGCGAAAACCTTCCTTTCTTCACTCCTCAACTTTATGGAGCCCCACGTCCCGGATTAGTCAATGAGGATGGATCACTGTCTACTGAGAGCTTCATGAAGGATGGTTTTGCTCTAGATATAACAAGGTTTTCTGTCAGAAAAATGAAAAAGCCAAGTTCATCAGTCTGTTTAAAAACCATGGCAGCCCTAGGCTGCATTAACAGAGTGATAGTGTCAAGATTACATGAAGCGTCACTTCATAAAGCCTTTGGAAGATTACACCTGCAATGATGCATCCAGTTTTGATGACCACATTATAAAAAAAAGATATTGAGACTTTGGAAAGAGGGCAGAGAAGAGTAATAAGATGACTGGCATCTGGAGGCTGAGACATACAAAGAACAATTGCAGGATTTGTGTATGGTTAGTCTAACAAATAGAAGGACTTCAGCTTGTCCAGAACGCAGCCGCGCGAGGGATTGTGGGTGTACCTCGATACACCCGTGTCACACCTATCCTCCGCGAGCTGCACTGGCTGCCCATTGGTCTCCGGACACACTTCAAGGTGCTAGTCGTTACTTTTAAAGCCCTACATGGTATCGGACCTGGGTACTTGAGAGACCGCCTCCTGCCAATTACCTCCCAAAGACCTATTAGATCCCACAGACTAGGCCTCCTCTGAATCCCATCTGCCAGCCAATGTCGGCTGGCAACTCCCCGGGGGAGGGCCTTCTCTGTGGCTGCTCCAGCCCTCTGGAACGATCTCCCTGTTGAGATCCAGACCCTCACCTCCCTTCCGGCTTTCCTCAAAGCAACTAAGACCTGGCTGTTCCGGCAGGCCTGGAGCTGTTGAATCTTCCAGCCCCATCCGAGGTTACGACTGTTGCTGTATTTTTAAATTGTTTGTCATTTTATTTTATTTTGTACCCCCCTTCCCTTTCATATTATTAGCTGCCCTGAGTCTCTCGGGAATAGGGCGGCATACAAACTAAATAAAACCTTAAAACCTTAAACCTGTTGTGGGTCATAATTTTTTTTAAAAAAAAAAAGGTTAAGCAATTTCGTAGCAAACATTTCAACTCTGATGTTCTCGCATTTGAATATCATTTGTAATAAGAAACTTTATGATCTATTACTTTGAATTGTTTTGAGATGAGTTATTATTTTTTTCTTTCGGTTCACGTACAAAAAAACCCTGTCCCTTTCTCCTATTAACTCATTGTGGGGGGGGAAGGGTCCTAACCATTTTCACAGGACTGGAATATGAATTGCAAAATACACATTCAAGTTGTGTTCACTGAAATGTATTGCTCAACGCATTGAGGGACTCTTTTATCCCAAACCAATATGTAAATCAAGGCATAATTTCCCCTTTAAAGGCACCTCATTGGTTTCCCTCTTCAGACAAAATCCACCAACATAAACCTTGAGCTGTTTCCTGAATCCTCTCCTGTCACTTACATCCATTCAGTAGAGCAAGCAAAAATGTGGTTAAACCTTGTGTCCTTACTAGCAGTTCTGGAAGGTAACTAACAATTTCTTTCTTTCTTTCTTTCTTTCTTTCTTTCTTTCTTTCTTTCTTTCTTTCTTTCTTTCTTTCTTTCTTCCTTCCTTCCTTCCTTCCTTCAGTCATTTGTTTATTTATATTTATATATCTACTGAGTTTATTATTTCCTCTATGTAAAGCTTATTTCCTTGTTTTGCTCTTGTACGCAGGAGATCAATATATAAAAAAAACCCTTTCTTTTTAGAAGTTCAATCTCAAGTACAGTTGGTGGAGTCTGGAGGGGATGTGAGAAGACCTGGAGAGTCCCTCAGTCTCTCCTGCCAAGCCTCTGGATTCACTTTGAGCAGCCATGGGATGAGCTGGGCGAGACAGCCTCCAGGGAAAGGACTGGAATGGGTGGCATGCATAACCTCTGGCTCTAGCATTTACTACTCAGACAAAGTGAAGGGACGCTTCACCATCTCTAGGGACAATGCCAAAAGCTAGCTGCATCTGCAAACGAACAACAATTTCTTTCTTTCTTTCTTTCTTTCTTTCTTTCTTTCTTTCTTTCTTTCTTCCTTCCTTCCTTCCTTCATTCATTCATTCATTCAGTCATTTGTTTATTTATATTTATATATCTACTGAGTTTATCAAACATGTAAAAGATAACAGGTATAAGCATAGGCATAAATATGAACATACGTATAATCTTTATTGTCACTGTACTTAAATACAATGAAATGGATTTCATAACATAATTATTGGAGCATAATAAATGGGTACGTATAAATGGAGACAGTAGGACAGAAATGGTAAGCATGCAGATATGCTTATATACACCCCTTACAGACATCTTAGAAATGGGGTGAGGTCAACAGTAGATAGTCTTAAGTTAAAATTATGGGGGGGTTAGGGATGTAACAACAGAGTCAGGTAGTCCATTCCTGGCATGGACCACTCTGTTGCTGAAGTCGTTTTTTTCTACAATTGAGTTTGAAGCGGTTTACCTTGAGTTTGTATCCATTGTTTGCTCATGTATAATTGTGGTTAAAGCTGAAGTAGTCATTGATAGGTAGGAGGTTGTAGCGGATAATTTTATATGCTACGCTTAGGTCAAACCATAGGCAGCATAGTTCTAGGTTGTCAAAGCCCAAAATTTCAAGTCTGGTGGATAAGGTATTCTATTGTGAGTAGAGGAGTGGAGGACTCTTCTTGTGAAATACCTCTGGACCCTATCAATTGTAGTAATATCTGATATTCAGTGTCAGGCATGCCTCTTTCAATATCCAAGAAAGAAAAACCTCAATGCCATGTTAATAGAGATAAAGTACTTTTACTAGATATGAAGTGGAAGCAGCTAAAAGGAAGGCAAGATCTGAGCCAGAAAGGTGGGAACATATACATATCAAACGTTTACCCAGCACCCTTCTCCCCAATTCCTCAACCCAGTGTCCAATCTGCAACTCCCTAAGGTGTCATGTGGGGTGCATCTTCCAACAGCCTCATCAAGTTGGTCTGCTCATCAGCCACCAGCATGTGCAGAAGATGGTGAGAACAAGACTCCGCCAGTACAATATAATTCCCATCCCCAATACCATGCCCCCCGCCATTCCTATGGTAGCCGATAGTAAGCAAGCATAGCAGAGCAGCCATAAGCAAGTAACCAAAACAGAGGCTGACATGGATTCCAGGCAGACGAGCTGTATTCAAGAATTGGTCTAGCAAAGGTTTTGTATGCCCTGATTTGTAGTACAATACTACCAGAGAAGAAGCTTCACAAAATTAGGTTGATATCTCTTAATGTATTTTTGGCAATTCTGTTACAGTGAGTTCTGGCGCTTAAATCGTTTGAGATAACTACTCATCTATTTCTCCTATATAAAGCTTATTTCCACATTATGCTCTTGTATGCAGGAGATATAATTTTTTTAAAATAAAATCTTTCTTTTTAGGAATTCAATCTCAAACACAATTGGAGGAGTCTGGAGTGGATGTGAGAAGACCTGGAGAGTCCCTCCGTCTCTCCTGCCAAGCCTCCAGATTCACCTTCAGCAGCTATTACATGCACTGGGTGAGACAGGCTCCAGGGAAAGGACTGGAATGGGTGGCATACTTTAGTTCTGGTTCTACCATTTATTACTCTGACAAAGTGAAGGGACGCTTCACCATCTCCAGGGACAATGCCAAAAGCCAGCTGAATCTGCAAATGAACAGCCTCAAAACTGAAGTCACAGGAGTCTATTACTGTGCAAAAAATACACACAGTGAGGGGAAGTGAATCTGAAGCCAAGCAAAAACCTTCCTTTCTTCAGAAAAGCTCTTCAATTTGACTGAGCCACAGATCAGGGATTCGTCAATGAGGATTGATCATTGTCGAGTGAGAATTTCAATAGCAATAGCAATAGCAATAGCAGTAAGACTTATATACTGCTTCACAGGGCTTTCAGCCCTCTCTAAGCGGTTTACAGAGTCAGCATATTGCCCCCACAGTCTGGGTCCTCATTTCACCCACCTTGGAAGGATGGAAGGCTGAGTCAACCTTGAGCCGGTGAGATTAGAACCGCTGAACTGCAGATAACAGTCAGCTGAAGTGGCCTGCAGTACTGCACTCTAACCACTGCGCCACCTCGGTTCTTAATATTTTTTCTTCTAGGTATCAAAGAGTTTGCTGTGACAAAATAAAATAAAAAATCCTAAGCCCACTTCCCTGTGTTACAGTTGATTTGGCTTCTCTGGAATGGAATATAGCTTTTTGTAAGAAGGATGGAAATAAACTTTAGGATAATTCTTCTAAATATCCAAACTGGCAAACACACACTGGGGAAAACATCTGCTCTGTTAGAATCTCCTTGGAGAATTAAGGAGACTTGTCCTCTGCTCAGTTTTGACTCTGTTGTAGTCCACCGGCAGCAGAGTTGAACAGTGAGGAGGTTAGGGTAGAAAATGGGCCAGTCCTAGAGTCTGGCTAGGATAAGAGCTCTGTTTTAGAGGTAGAGTGGGAGCCAGGGCCATCTGGGAGTTATCTTCTACCTCTGGAGACTCCAGAGTTGGACATCATCAAGGCAGAGGAACAGGGAGAGCCTGTTCCTAGTGTGTGCATGTGCACAACTGCCAGAAGGCAAGAACAGTTAAGTGACAAGGGATGACTCGAGAATAAGGCTTGGAGGTGATTAGCCCCTCCCATGGGACATAAAGGAGGAGCAAAGGCACATGAGCCTTTGCAGGAAGCAACTTTGTTCGTTCTCTGTTGGTTTACATTCTGAAGCTTTGTTTGTTTGTTTGTTTTTAATAAATGTTTTTTTTAATTTTAATTAAAACAAGTACAGCATCTTTCTTTACATCTGTAAAAAATATATCAATCGATTACAGACAAGCTTTGGTACATCTCCTCCACGGTCAACAAACATAACTCATATTAACTCAAGCATTATCATATATCCATTTTCATTTGACTGTAATTATTATTTAAAGATATTAATAAAAGTAATAATCTTGAACAATACCTGCCCACACCAGTGGGAAAAGAAAAAATCAAAAAGAAAAGGCAAAAAAAATAAAAAATAAAAAAATAAAGCAAAAGAAGACAAAAACGACAAAGGACAAGGCAGGAAAAGAAACAAAACACAGGTATCTATTATAAAAAAGAAGAAGTATATCAACTGGTTACAACATGCTTTGGTGCTTCTCTTCCATTAACTCATATTAATTCAAATATCTTAACTCAAATGTTTACCATATTAACATCATTATACCTCCAGTTTTAATTACCTATAGGTTATTTAAACATCCTTCATCCTTAGCTATGCCAAAGAACTAATCCCTAACACATGCTGACATTTCACCCACTCACCCGTAAAATCCTCCACCAACATCAAATCCCCATATCCTATTTTAGCTGAATATCCACAATATTTAATCATATCATATATCACAACATTTTCCCAGTATTGATTAACATTTGATTGTATGTATTTTATTTAGTTTTTATAATAGTGATAATCATTGTAATTAATACTCTTTATGTATAATCCAAAAATGTTTTCTCATATCCAATTGTTATTTATCATATCGACTCCACATCGCATCAATATCAACCATTATTCAGCTATATCTGTTACAAAAAGAGCAATTAGGTTTAGCTAGTTTTCAATTGTATTCTTCAATCTATCAGCCAATTCCACATTGTATGCATTACCATCAATATCAATTATTATTCAGCTATATCTATTACAAATTAAAGTAATCAGATTTAGCTAATTTTAAGTTGCATTCTCCATCTGTCAGCCTGTGTCCCTCCAATAGCAAAATTTTCTCAAACCAATTGCCATTCGTTGGATAAATTTACCAAATGTTTTTATAAGCAAGTCCAAACAAAGATATCTTCGCACCTTTTGGCTCTGAATGTCAGTGATGAAATAATAATGTTGTCCCGGGCTTGTAAAACTTTTCAAATTGGCTTTAATTCTCAAGGGTGGAGTTTTCATTTCTCCTGCACTCTGTCTCTTTAAATGAATCTTCTTTATAGCTCCCCCCCTCCTTTCTTCCTCTGAGGTAGACCAGACGCCATTTCTCACATTTTCCATTTGTATTTCAGGAACATTCAAACATTCAACGATCTCAGTTTTTCCTTCATATTTTAAAATCAGATGATCCAATTTTCTTTCCAGTCTCTGAAAAGAGTCAAAAAGCTCTCGACATGCGGAAAAAAGAATCTGGAGTGAGACCTTAGAAGTATTTTCAGACGCCATGATGTGTCGCAGTTAAAAATTGCAAGTAAAAACACGCTGGAAACTGTGCAATCTTATCTAATCGTAAACACAGCCAAGTAATAAAAATGTCAGATCATGAAGGGCTAATTAGTAGAAAATTGACTTTACGATCCACTTAGAAAGAGTCAGTGGGGAGGGCTGCCGAAGAGTTCCTTGAAGCGTTTAAGAAATAAAGTAGCCACCAGCCATAAATCCATTAAAAAAAGACCAATTCGCCGCTAGATTCGTCTATTCTTTGGTTTCAATTAGCTTAAGCTTTTAGTGCGGACAGTCTCTCTTGAATAATAAAATCAGCTTACCAGATGACATCACTTCTGCCATTCTTAGGGGCAACCTGCAGTTTCAGTTAGCACACAGCTAATCCAGAAAGGAATTGGCACGAGAGGTTAATACCCCCCCCCCCAGAGACTTTGCGAATGTCTCTGAGGTCCTGGGTCTCCCCTCACCTTTCACTGTCGTCTCCGGGACAGCTAGGGTCCAAAAACCCGTCCAAAAATCCTTCGGTATAGAGGAATTTCAGGAATAGCCTGAAACTCCGTCTTCTCACTGCTAAGCCCCACCTTCTCTCCCCTGAAGCTTTGTTTTGACTCTGTGCACAATGTGGCCTTGCCAGGCTAATTATCAATTAGGTCTTTGGCAGCATTTCAAGGGAGCTAAATGTGAGTGCTTATCAGCTTTATCCTGAAGGACTGTGGCAGACTAGTGTTGGACTCTTTAAAAATTATTTTTGACTCATTACGGGCTGTGAATGGACATAATTCACAGCCTTTGAAATAAAAAGAGACTTTTAGGGGCTAAGCATGTGCTTTTTATTGCATCAGGAAGCCAAAGTCAGAACAGACTCTCTGAACAATGTTGTCACAAAATGTAACTGTTTATGCACATCTGGGATAAATTGAATTATTTACAAATCCAATCCCAGATCCTTGATTAACCAATTATGACTGATCATCTCTCAGCCGGTCTAGGGCAGCATGTGGAGATAAAACAAGGGCTCCTTACAGTCCAGAATCCAAGAAACCTCTGAGCTTTATTTCTGCTACAAGCTTGGACCACAGTACATAACAAATGTAATCAAGATAAAGCCAGCACTGGGAGCTTCTGCCTTCCAGCACTTTTTATCTGCTTGCATCCCCCTAGTAGACACTATCCAGTGCAGCAAATTCCCTCCCCTCGCAGCTTATCAGAACATAACAAATTTAAACAGCCAGTCCAGCTCTGCATCTCAGTGCTGGTGGTGTGATGTCATCAATCATCGTCGCTGCTTGTAGACAGGATTAGAGACCCAATGCTGGAATTAGATTACCCACTGCCAATCCCCCTAAAAATGTTGAACCTTGGACTGGGGCTTGACAGGAGGCTCCCCTCTACCAGGGGACCACCTAGAAGACAGAGGCAGAAGGGGTATCACCATATACATTATTTGCCAAACCCCCCTGCTTTATATGGGTATTTGTTATGGAATTTATGCACTAGTTGTGTGGCCCTGATATCAGCAAACTACTATGAAAGACCAGATGAATCTTACCAAGTAACGGTGGTAACCACAATTCGACCATCACCGGTTTATTACTTGGACAATGGGAAAGGGACAAAGGTATTTGGGACCCAACTTCTTACTCGGGATATGTAATTTGAGATATTTTCTGGATAGGTACACCTGATTCCCCACCCAAAAGGGTGTATGATCAGTCCTCTTCTTGTTAACCTGTTTTTTGTATTCATTAGCGGCCTTTTGTAAAGATGCTTTGTCATGAGACCAGGTTTCCTGGATCTTATCAGACCATTTTTTGGGGGTCCCTGAACTGTAAAAATGTGCCAGGCAAAACTTGCCTGAACAAGTGGGTGTGCTCCTCCACCGTTTTGGTGTAGATCAAAATGTCATCCAGGTAGACAAGGACCTCCTTGATATAAATTCTCATTAATCAGCTGCATGAACACAGTTGGGGCTCCTTGCAACCCCAACAGCATGACCTGGAACTGGTAGCTTCCCAGGGGACAATTGAAAGTTGTCTTCCAGTCATCCCCGGGTCAGATGTGCACTTGATAGGCTTCTGGTAGGTCAAGCTTCATGAAAAATTGACCCGTCCCTAGTGTGGCGAGTAGCTCTTTCATTAGCAGTAGAGGGTATAGATGTTCTATAAACACTCCGTTTAAGCCACGGAAGTCCACACATAAACACAGACCCACAATTTTTTTTTTCCTGGAATAGAACTGGGGCCACCATCCTGACCTACTAGGCCAAATAAAGCCCCTGGCCAGGTTTTTGTATATGTAATGTCTTAATTCCTTTAGCTCTTTCAGCATCATGGAATACATATGAAGTTTGGGCAGTTTAGCTTCAGGAATCAACTCAATGGCAGAATCGGTTATATGGTGCAGGAGCAGCACTTCGCACTCCTTCTCGTTAAACACATCTGCCAAATCCTCATATATACTTGGGAAACCCAGGCTTACATTCCCCTGGCCTGCTTGCAACTCAGCCTCCTCCTGAACCCCTTTCCCCTACTCTTTAGCTGATGGATCAGGATCCAACCCCAGTCATACCTACCAGAATCCCCCTTCTTAACAAATGATGGGTTCCCACTTATCCAACCATGCTAACCCTAAGATGATTGATGTTATCATTTTTTCTACTACTATGAACCTGATTTTCTCCCAATGTTTACCTATTTCCAGAATAATTGGTTCTGTACAATGGGTAGCTGGTGCCCCTCCAAGCACAACCCGTCCATCTGTTCACACCTTATCAACTCTCCCTCGCAGCTTATCAGAAGATAACAATTTTAAACAGCCCACCCAGCTCTGCATCTCGGTGCTGGTGCTGTGATGTCATCAATCATCATCACTGCTTGTAGACAGGATCAGAGGCTCCATGCTGGAATCAAGTTACCCACTGCCAATCCCCCCTAAAAATGTCAAGCCTTGGACTGGGGCTTGACAGCGGCTCCCCTCTACCAGCAGACCACCTAGAAGACAGAAGGCAGAAGGGTTATCACCATATACATTATTCGTCAAACTCCCAGGTTTATATGTTGAGCCTCGGACTGAGGTTCAACCTCACCTTTTTTTTAATCAAAATACTTTTTTTTTATTTTCCATTTTCATAGTATATAACCACATGTATACTATTACATAGTCAATATGATATTGTATCAAGTAATTATTAGATCAGTTCCTCTTGCCATCAACTCCCAGAAAGATAATAATCAATTATTAGCTCTTCTGCTCTCCATACACCACTTTCTTCTGCCTCTCTCCTCCCCCTCCTACCTCCTTTCTTCCCTCCATCATCCTTTTCTACTCTACTTCCCCTTCCTTTCTCCTTCTCCTCTCTCCTCATTCCACTCCTCCTTATTCTCCTCATCTTCCCCCCTTATCCTCTCTCCTATCCCTCTCTTCCTATCTTTCTTCTCTCCTCTGCTTCCTCTCATTCACTTGGTGTATTTCAGCTTCTGAGCAAACTCCATTCTATGTTTATGGTATTTATGCTTCCATATCAATATACTTAACATATCTTAGTTTTAAAGAAAAAATAAGAAAAAACAGTATACATGACATATTACTTTAAAATCTAACAGCCCTCTTCAAGCCTAATATACTTCCCTCCCTCCCACCCTCCCACCCAACCTCACCTTTTAATGTGATCCTTAAGAGTCTTTTCTTCTAGTTATCCAATTAGAGTGTTTGCCTGGAAAAAATGTAAAATGGTGTAAATGGCTTGAAAATTCCAGTTTCATCTTCCCTGTTTACAAGGTGATTGATCTTCAGAAAAAAAATGGAATGGAATATTGTCCTTTAGTATCATGGCAGAAGCCTGGAAATGAAACTTCAAGATAAACCTTCTAAACATCTAAACTGCAATTCACCTATTGAGGAAACATCTGCATCAAAAGCATCTCCTTGGAGAATATTGAGCATGCTTCCTTCCTTGTTTTTGACACTGGAGGGCAATATTGTTGCATGAAATGCCATGGTCGATGCAACAAGTGGTGGTGGGGAAGGGAATAAAACAACCTTCATTAGAAACTTTGGAGGTTGAATGCTTTTTTTATTCCTATAATATTTCAATGAGGAGTTCTCGAGAAAATGTCACATCATTCTGTTTGAAGTGAGAGACTATGACTTAATTTTCTGAGCTGAGAAAACCTGACTAGTCTGACTAGAATCATAAGAAACAACACTTAGTGATAGTCATAAATAAGCAATCTAATTATACAAGGAAACGCATTAAACAATATGACTTTTAAAGATACAAGCAACAAGATTATAGTCATAAGTGGGTAGAGATAAGTACTTGGAAGGAAGAGAAGAACAACCGTAATGAGTCTTAATAGATAATTTGTCAGTGTTGTAGGAATTAGTTGCTTAGCAGAGTGATGGCATTTGGGGAAAAACTGTCCTTGTGTCTCATTGTTCTGGTGTGCAGTCTCCTACAATATCGTTTTGAGGGTAGAGGTTGAAACAATTTATGTCCAGGATGTGAGGGGTCTGTAGTTATTTTCACAGTCCTCTTTTCACTCGTACAGTATACAGGTCTTTGATGGAAGGCAGATTGGTAGCCATTGCTTTTTCTGCAGTTCTAATTATCCATTGAAATCTGTGTCTGTCTTGTTTGGTTGCAGAGCTAAATCAGACAGTTATAGAGGTGCAGATGACAGACTCAACAATTCCTCCGTAGAACTGAATCAGCAGCTCTTTGGGCAGCTGTGAACTACACATGCAAGTTGTGTTCACTGAAATGTTTTTCTCAATGCACCGAGGGACTCTTTTACACTGGCAGATATGTAAATTGTGACACAATTTCCCCTTTAAAGGAGCCCTTTGGTTTCCCTCTTCAGACAAACCGTCCTTGTGCTATTTCCAGAATCCTCTCCTGTGCATTTCCTCTTATTCATTGGAGGAGCAGAAATGTGGTTAAACCTTCTGTCCTTACTAGTCATCCTCAAAGGTAATTATATAATTGTTGCCCTGTGTAAAGTTTATCTCCATGGTCTGCTCTTGTATGAAGAAGATCTCATTTTCTTTTTAGGAGTCCAGTCTCAAGTCCAGTTGGTGGAGTCTGGAGGGGATGTGAGGAGACCTGGAGAATCCCTCTGTCTCTCCTGTCAAGCCTCTGGATTCACCTTCAGCAGCTATAGCATGAACTGGGTGAGACAGGCTGAAGGGAAAGGACTAGAGTGGGTGGTGTGGCTACGTCGTGATGGAGGACAAACCTACTACTCTGACAAAGTCAAGGGCCGCTTCACCATCTCCAGGGACAATGCCAAAAGCCAGCTGTATCTGCAAATGAGCAGCCTCAAAGCTGAAGACACAGCTGTCTATTACTGTGGGAGAGACACAGTGATAGGAAGTGAATCAGAAACCAAACCTTCCTTTCTTCAGAGCTGCTCTTCAACTTGACTGAGCCTCAGACTCTCGATTAATCAATGAGGATTGATCAACGTCTACTGAGAACTTCAGGGTGTTTGGTACTGCATATCAGAGAAGTTGGTGTAAGAAAATGAAATGCTTCTGACTGTCACTGTTACAGTAGAATGAGGCATTAACAACAATCACAGCTTTTTGCTTGTCCATCATAGAATGAAAAAAAAAATGTTTTTCTTGTCTGGTAACACTGTACTAGGGCATACAAAAGCTTTTCTCAAATGCAGCTCATCTGCCTGGAATCCACACTGTATATCGGACATTAATACAATGGAGTGGGTCCAGAGGTATTTCATGAGAAGAGTCCTCCACTCCTCTGCTCACAATAGAATCCCTTATGCCACCAGGCTCGAAATTTTGGGCTTGGACAACCTGGCACTATGCCACGTATGGTCTGACCTAAGAATAGGACACAAAATTGTCTGCTACAACGTCCTACCTGTCAATAACTACTTCAACTTCAACCTCAATAACACACAGGCAAACAACAGATACAAACTCAAGGTTAACCACTCCCAACTCGATCACAAAAAAATATGACTTCAGCAACATAGTGGTCAATGCCTGGAATGCTCTACCTGTCTCCATTGCTACATCCTCAAGCCCTCAGAGCTCTACATGGGGCAGCCCTTGAAGAGTATTCGGAGACTTCAACTTGTCCAGAATGCAGCTGCGCGGGCGATTGTGGGTGCACCTCGGTACACCCACATTACACCTTTCCTCCGTGAGCTGCACTGGTTACCGATTAGTCTCCGGATATGCTTCAAAGTGCTAGTCGTAACTTATAAAGCCCTTCATGGTATTGGACCTGGGTACTTGAGAGACTGCCTGCTGCCAATTACCTCCCAAAGACCCATTAGATCACACAGGGTTGGCCTCCTCCGGGTTCCGTCTACCAGCCAATGCCACCTGGCTACTACCCAGGGGAGGGCCTTCTCTGTGGCAGCTCCGGCCTTCTGGAACGAACTCCCCGCAGGGATTCGGACCCTCACCTCTCTCCAGGCCTTCCGAAAAGCCGTCAAAACCTGGCTTTGCCGGCAGGCCTGGGGTTGATGAGTTTCCCTCCCCTCTCGACTTGTATGGTTGTATGATTCTTGGTTATTTTAATTATTTGTATTCTGTTTTATGTTCCCCTTTTCCCCCACTTGAGTTGTTCGCTGCCCTGAGTCCCTCCCGGAGAAGGGCGGCATACAAATAATAAAATTCAATTCAATTCAATTCAATTCCACCTTAAACTGCCTACCATGAACCTCAGCACATTCCTAAGAGGTCCGTCAAAAGGATGTGCATAAGTGCACCAGCATGCCTACTGTCTCTGTCCTAAAGTCCCCATTTATTGGTACTCATTTCCCTTGTCCGTGTCCATGTTTATACTTATACCTGTTATCTTGTACATGTTTGACAAACTAAATAAATGAAATAAATAAATATATGCATTTCTATAAAGATCTATCAATGTAATCTGTAAAACCCAAAATCAAAGTTCTACATCAAGCACAAAGTTGAGAAGCGGTTTCCATGTGGAAATAGCAATAGCAATAGCAATAGCAGTAGACTTATATACCGCTTCATAGGCCTTTCAGGCCTCTCTAAGCGGTTTACAGAGAGTCAGCATATTGCCCCCAACAATCTGGGTCCTCATTTTACCCACCTCGGAAGGATGGAAGGCTGAGTCAACCCTGAGCCGGTGAGATTTGAACCGCTGACCTGCTGATCTAGCAGTAGCCTGCAGTGCTGCATTTAACCACTGCGCCACCTTGGCTCTTTCCAAAAGTACAAAAGTACAAAAGTACTTATATTCTTTTCCTTAATCAAGGGAGTCAGTTTTCCCATTTCAGCCAACTCCATCAATCTCTGCAACCAATCGTTCATAGTAGGAACCGGGGTCTCCTTCAATTTTTGCACATGCAATAGTGTTGATAGCATATATAGTAACAAAGCTCCATTTTTTTTCTCTTCATTTTCCAATTAAACCCAAGAGGAAAAGTTCTGATTTTCCCAATTTCTCCAATTGTTATCTCCATTTTCAAGATTTTCTGCATTAAAATATGAGTCATACTACAAATTTATTTTGCTTTGTCACATGTCCACCATAGATGATGAAAATTCCTTTCTTTAGAATAGACTAGACTAGAATAGACTAGAATAGAATATAGAATATAGAATATAGAATATAGAATATAGAATATAGAATATAGAATATAGAATATAGAATATAGAATATAGAATATAGAATATAGAATATAGAATATAGAATATAGAATATAGAATATAGAATATAGAATATAGAATATAGAATATAGAATATAGAATATAGAATATAGAATATAGAATATAGAATATAGAACATAGAACATAGAACATAGAACATAGAACATAAAATAGAGAATATAGAAACAAATATAGTATACAGAATATAGGAATGAATAGACTAGACTAGACTAGAATATAGAATATAGGAATAGAATAGAATATAGGAATAGAATAGAATAGAATAGAATAGAATAGAATAGAATAGAATAGAATAGAATAGAATAGAATAGCTTTATTGGCCAAGTGTGATTGGACACACAAGGAATTTGTCTTTGGTGCAGATGCTCTTAGCGTACATAAAGAGAACAAAGTACATTCATCAAGAATCAAAAGACACTGTACTTAGTGATAGTCAAGGTTACTAATAAGCTATCAAATCATACTAGAAAACAAATAAAGCAATGTAAATTGAAAGAAATAAGCAACAAGGTTGCCTATGCATAAATGGGAAGAGATAGATACTAGGAAGTAAGAGAATAGCAATAGCAATAGCAATAGCAGTTAGACTTATATACCACTTCCTAGGGCTTTCAGCCCTCTCTAAGCGGTTTACAGAGTCAGCATATTGCCCCCAACAACAATCCGGGTCCTCATTTTACCCACCTCGGAAGGATGGAAGGCTGAGTCAACCCTGAGCCGGTGAGATTTGAACAGCCGAACTGCTGAACTGCATTCAGTTGAAGTAGCCTGTAGTGCTGCATTTAACCACTGCGCCACCTCGGCTCCTAAGAATACAATAATACAATAATAATAATAATACCATAATACCAATACACAATATTTGACAGTATTGTGGGAATTAGTTGTTAAGCTGAGTGATGGCATTTGGGCAAAAACTGCCCTTGTGTCTAATTGTTCTGGTGTGCAGTGCCCTGTAGCATCATTTTGTGAGTAGAAGTTGAAACAATTTATGTCCAGGATGCGAGGGGTCTGTAGATATTTTCACAACCCTCGTTTTGACTCCTGCAGTATACAGGTCCTCAATGGAAGGCAGATTGGTAGCCATTGTTTTTTTCTGATTATCCTCTGAAGTCTGTGTCTGTCTTGTTGGGTTGCAGAGCCAAACCAGACAGTTATACTTTTACACTTCCAACATACACGTCAAAAATATGTTGGGAATTAAAACAACTGTCATTGGAGGCTGACATTTTTTAAAAAAATATTTATATAATAGTTCACTGAAATGGTTAATAAACAGGAAAGGAAATGGGTCCCAACCCTTTTCTTAGGACTGGAATGTTAATTGAAAAGTGTGCATACAAGTGAAACTCACATATATTAATCAGTGACCCAAGGGGCTGTTTTATCCCTTCAGATATGTAAATCAAAGTACAGTTTCTTCTTTAAAGGAGTCCCATGTTTTCCTTCTTCAGACAACACCCACCCACATAAACCTTGTACTATTTAAAGAATCCTCCTCTGTCACTTCTCTCTATTCATTGGAGCAAGCAAATATGTGGCTAAATCTGGTGTCCTTGCTAGTAGTTCTCAAAGGTAACTATCTCAAACAAAGGTAACTCAAAGGTGACATCTCAAACGTATGAAAGAGATCTCATTAAAACAAATTACTTTTTTTCAGGAGTCCAGCCTCAAGTCCAGTTGGTGGAATCTGGAGGAGATTTGAGAAGACCTGGAGAGTCCCTCCGTCTCTCCTGCCAAGCCTCTGGATTCACCTTTAGTAGCTACTGGATGGCTTGGCTTAGACAAGATCCTGGCAAAGGGCTGGAATGGGTAGCATGGCTACGTCATGATGGAGGAGAAATCTACTACTCAGATAAAGTGAAGGGGCGCTTCACCATCTCCAGGGACAATGCTAAAAGCCAGCTGTATCTGCAAATGAACAGCCTCAAAGCTGAAGACACGGCAGTCTATTACTGTGTGAGAGAAACACACAGTGAGAGGAAGTGAATCTGATGTCAGACAAGAACCTTCCTTTCTTCAAAGCTGCCCTTCAACTTGACTGACTTTCAGACTCTGGATTAATCAATGTCTACTGAGAACTTCGGGGCATTTGGTTCTGCATATCAGAGAGGTTGGTGTAAGAACATGAAAAGCTCCAAGTTCTCCTTCCCTATTTGACTTGGCTTCCCTGGAATGGAGTGTGGACCTTTAGTAGCAAGTCAGAAGGAAGGAAATGAAAGTTTAGTGTAATCATTGTAAAAACACAAACTTCCAACACATATTGGGGGAAGTACCGTATATTCTCTGAAAGGATTTCCTTGGAAAATTAAGAATCTCTTTACTTTGGCTTGGCTTCACTGGACTGGAATGTCATCATTAAGTGTCATGGTGCAAAGATGGAGATGAAGCTTTTGGATAATCCTTCTAAATATCCAAACTGCCAATCATATGTTGGGGAAATATCTGCTCTGAAAGAATCTCCTAGGAGAATTAAGGAGATACACTATATTGCCAAAAGTATTCGCTCACCCATCCAAATAATCAGAATCAGGTGTTCCAATCACTTCCATGGCTACAGGTGTATAAAATGAAGTTTCTAGGCATGCAGACTGTTTTGACAAACATTTGTGAAAGAAGGGGTCGCTCTCAGGAGCTCAGTGAATTCCAGCGTGGAACTGTGACATGGTGCCACCTGTGCAACAAATCCAGTCATGAAATTTCCTTGCTCCTAAATATTCCAGTCAACTATCAGCTGTATTATAATAACGTGGAAGTGTTTGGGAATGACAGCAACTCAGCCATGAAGTGGGAGGCCACGTAAACCCGTCCAACGTCAGTGTGTGACCTCACAAATGCGCTTCTGGAAGAATGGTCAAAAATCCCCATAAACACACTCCTGAACCTTGTGGACAGTTTTCCCAGAAGAGTTGAAGCTTCTATAGCTGCAAAGGGTGGACCGACGTCATATTGAACCCTATGGATTAGGAATGGGATGTCACTTACAGTAAGCTCATATGCAGGTAAAGGCAGGTGAGCAAATACTTTTGGCAATATAGTGTATATCCTCTGCTGAGTTTTGACTCTGCGGACAATGCTGTCACAAAATCCATCTGCCTACATACCTGGAGATGTTGTGTTAGGAAATAAAACATGTACAATTGTATATTTTCTTGTTTTGGAAGTGTTGGATAGGACCTTGCAGGCTGTCTGAAGCAGGATATCCTATACCTTTTCAGAAAAAAAAAAGTTGTCCAGACTCTTCTTAAAGAAACCTCCAGTGATGGAGCACCCAAAACCTCTGAAGTCAAGTTGTTCCATTAATTATACGGTCTCACTGTTAGGAAATCTCTCCTTAGTTCTAGGTTGCTTCTTTCTTTGATTAGTAGTTTCCATCCATTGTTTCTTTCCCTGCCTTCAGGTTTTTTAGACAATAAGCCCTGGCTGCAGAAATTGTGAAGTAAATTGCCTTGTGCATTGGTCATCTGAAACAAATTGTCAGTTTGAACATGGTATTAACATGTATGTGCATTTAAAAGAGAACTGCAGAACTCTGTATAACGAAAATGAAAGATGGTTGACCAGTGATGGCGAAATCTTTTTGACTCGTGTGCCAAAAATGGGGGGAAGCACAGGGGGAGTAGTTGTGTGTGGGCATGCCACACCCATAATGCTATGCGCACAACCACAGCATGCATGCATGCATGACCAGTGCTCACCCACCATTTTTGGCGTGCTTTTTTTGCCCTCCCCAGGCTCCAGAGGCTTTATAAGAGCCTGGGGAGGGTGAAGACAGCCTCCCCGCTCCCCGGCAAAAAAAGACCACACGAGCAACTTGGAAGTGAATTACAGTTTGTATGTAGGGCTGTTTTTTGTCCTCCAGAGCCTTCAGGGAAGCCTCCTGAAGGCCCCTGGAGGCTCCAGAGGGCTAAAACCAGCCCTACGAGCAAACCAGAAGTCTGTTCCTGAACTTCCGGTTTGCCCATACGGCCGGTTTTTCACACTCAGGGAAGCCTCCAGAGGACGAAAAATGGCCTCAAAAGAAGGCCGAAGTCAGCTGGCCAGCGCGCATACGCACGCTGGCCAGCTGAGAGGGCAACGCCTTGCGTACCCTGACAAATGGCTCCGCATGCCACTTTGTGGTTCTGTGAACAGGCTGAATAGTCAAGGCTGCCTGTCTGGCTGCCTGCCTAACAATCCCAGTAGCTTATACACACCTCAAAACTTCTTGCCCATTTGTAATTAACCAAAGGAACGAAAAAGAAAAAGAAGAAATAACCACATAGCCATTTCCTCAGCAGGCAAATTCTTCTTAGTCCTAGGTTGCTTCTCCCTTTGGTTAGTGTCCATCCATTGTTTCTTGTTCCTTTTGGTGTTTTGGAAAATGGATTGATCCCTTCATTTTTGGAGGAGCCCCTCAAATTTCTTGACAGAACAATTAATCAGTGGAACAACTTGTCTCCAGAAGTTTTGAATGCTACAACACTGGAAGTTTTTAAGAAGATTTTGGGTAATTATTTGTCTGAATTGATGTAGGGTTTTCTGCCTAAGCAGGATGTTGGACTAGAAGACCTCCAAGGTCACTTCCAACTCTGGTATTCTATTCTATTCTATTGTATTCTATTCTATTCTACTCAACTCAACTCAACTCTATTCTATTTTCAGAGCTGCTCTGATGAGAAGGTTTTTGCTCAGCATCAGATTCACGTCCTCTCATTGTGCAAGTTGAGCAGTAATAGGCAGCTGTGTCCTCCAGTTTGAGGCTGTTCATTTGCAGATACAGCTGGCTGCGGGAATCATCCCTGGAATCATCAAGCGGCCCTTGACTTTATTTGGGTAGTGTTGGACTAGAAGACCTCCAAGGTTGCTTCCAACTCTGTTATTCTATTCTATTCTATTCTATTCTATTCTACTCTACTCTACTCTACTCTACTCTACTCTACTCTACTCTACTCCATTCCAATCCATTCCATTCTATTCCATTCCATTTTATTCTATTCCATTCCATTCCATTCCATTCCATCTAAATATTGGAACAGTGCTATTTTATTGTGCTGTTTTATTGTGAGTTAGACTAAGGAGAAATTTCCAACGGGTGAGACTATCAAGTTGGCCATGCCCATCCAGTCACATGACCACGCAGCCAGTCATTAGGGCAGAGAACTGGTTGTTAACTTCTTTGAATCCCACCACTGGCTCCCAACCCTTTTCTCAGGAATGGAATGTTAATTGAAACACACACACACACACACACACACACACACAAAACACACACACACACACAAAACACACACACACACACACACACAAACACACACACACACTGAAGTTACAGAGCCGAGGTGGCACAGTGGTTAAATGCAGCACTGCAGGCTACTTCAGCTGACTGCAGTTCTGCAGTTCTGCAGTTCGGCTGTTCAAATCTCACCGGCTCAGGGTTGACTCAGCCTTCCATTCTTCTGAGGTGGGTAAAATGAGGAGCCGGATTGTTGTTGGGGGCGATATGCTGACTCTGTAAACCGCTTAGAGAGGGCTGAAAGCCCTATGAAGCGGTATATAAGTCTAACTGCTATTGCTATTGCTATATTCACTGAAGTGTTTTTACTCAATGTCAAGTGGGGCTTTTTTTATCCCAACAGATATGTAAATCAAGGCATAATTTGTGCTTTAAAGGAGCCCCATGCTTTTCCTTTTCAGACACAATCCACTGACATAACCTTGTGCTGTATCCTGAATCCTTTCCTGTCCCATCCTTCCATTCATTACAGGGAGCGAAAAAATGTGGTTAAATCTTCTGTCCTTACTAGTTGTCCTCAAAGGTAATTATTTCCTCCATGTAAAGTTTATTTCTATTATCTGCTCTCGTATGCAAGAGATCTCATTTAAAAACCTTTTCTTTTCAGGAATCCAATCTGTGGTCCAGTTGGTGGAGTCTGGAGGGGATGTGAGAAGACCTGGGGAGTCCCTCCGTCTCTCCTGCCAAGCTTCTGGATTCACCTTCAGCAGCTATGAGATGGTCTGGGTGAGACAGGCTCCAGGAAAAGGACTGGAATGGGTGGCATACATAAACATCGATTCTGGTACTTCCTACTCAGACGAAGTGAAGGGACGCTTCACCATCTCCAGGGACAATGCCAAAAGCCAGCTGTCTCTGCAAATGAATAATCTCAAAGCTGAAGACACAGCAGTCTATTACTGTGCCAGGGACACAGTGAGAGGAAGTGAATCTGAAGCCAAACAAGAACCTTCTGTCAGGCCTGCTGCAATATTCCTTTTGAATCTTTGACCTGCCACACTTTCTATTATTCTACTATACCTTTTCTATTGTGGAAAAATGGGAGGGGAGAATGTAGGACTGAAATATGATGTAGGCAAAACAAAATTCTTTCTAGAAAGCCAAGGTCATCCTTTTGTCTTTGCACCTCTGCACCTGACCGGAAATGGATGGGTGGAAGCTGCCAGCATGGCAGTGGAAGTTTGGACCATGTGATGGACTTGTGGGTGTGGGGGCAAGATCTTAAACTTTCAACTGGGTGGGGAACACTGGGAAGCTTTCAGATTCGAGTTTTCCCAGATGTGCCAACATGGCTCTCTTAATAAATTGGAACTTTGAGCAATATTTTGCCTTGGACTCTGATTTACTTTTGGATGCTGTTTGGAACTCTGACACCTTCCTTTCTTCAGAGCAGCTCTTCAACTTGCCTAACCCTCAAAATCTGGGTTATCAATGAGATTTGATTATTGTCTTCCTTTTTTAGATCCGCTTTTCAACTTGATTGAGTCCCATCTAGCACCTACCATCTCTGGAGGTAAATTGTTCCACTGATGAATTGTTCTCACTGTCAGTAAATTTCTCCTTAGTTCTAGGATGCTTCTCTCCTTGATCAGTTTTGCTCCATTACTTCTTGTCCTGACTTCACATCTGGATAAAGCATACATAACTGGGTGCCATACATAGCAAAGTTTCCACTAACACTTACTACTCAGACAAAGTGAAGGGATGCTTCACCATCTCCAGGGACAATGCCAAAAGCCAGCTGTGTCTGCAAATGAACAGCCTCAAAGCTGAAGTCATGGCAGTTTATTATTGTGTGAGAGATACAGTGGGATGATGTGAACCTGAAGCTAAACAAGAACTTTCCTTTCTTCTTCAACTTGTCTAAGCCTCAAATCAATAAGGATTGATCACTGTCTATCTAGCGAGAACTTCAGGGTGTTTTATTCTGGATATCAGAAAATTTGCTGTAAGAAAATATAGGATGATGAAAATGGCTTAAAAATTGCAGTTTCATCCTCCTTGTTTGCAAGGTGAACTATCTTTAGGGGAAAAAAAAACATGGAATGGAATATTGTCCTTTAGTATCATAGCAGAAGAGGGATGCAGTGGCTCAGCAACTAAGACACTGAGCTTGTCAATCAGAAAGGTCGGAAGTTCGGTGGTTCAAATCCCTAGCACCACATAACAGAGTGAGGTCCTGTTACTTGTCCCAGCTTCTGCCAACCTAGCAGTTTGAAAGCATGTAAAAATCCAGGTAGACAAATAGGAATCACCTTTGTTGGGAAGGTAACAGTGTTCCGTGTGCCTTCAGGATTTAGTCATGTGGACCATGGAGACATCTTTGGACAGCGCTGGCTCTTTGGCTTTGAAATGGAGATGAGCACTGCCCCCTAGAGTCAGGAATGGCTAGCACGTATGTGTGAGGGGAACCATTACTTTTACCTTTTTTATCATGGCAGAAGACTGGAAATGAAACTTCAAGGTAAACCTTCTAAACCACTTATTTTCAACCCATGGTGTACATACCACCATCACCCCCTGGAAAGTGATACGTGTATGACAGGTTGAAAAGCACTATAAAAAAATGTAGCGGTAGTTTGTAGTGGTGATATCACCACACAGCAGAGGTGGGTTCCTACCAGTTCGCACCTATTCGGTAGAACCGGTTCTTCAAATCTACCGAACTGGTTAGAAGAGGTTCCACCAGTGGACCCGGAAAGCAGGCCACACCTACAAAATTTTTGAAACCCACCACTGCCTCCCCCCACAGACAGACAGACACAGAGAGAGAGAGAGAGAGAAAGAGAAAGAAAGAAAGAAAGAAAGAAAGAAAGTGAGAGAGAGATGAAAGAAAAAAAGAAAAAAGGGACAGAGAGACAAAAGGAAGGAGAGGGGGGGAGAGAACACATGGCCAGCAAGCAACTCCCACCAGGTCACATGGCCAGCAAGCCACTCCCACAAAGGAGGCCACACCAACAGAGTAGGTTCCAAACATTTTTGAAACCCACCACTGCCACACAGGGTTGTAGGAGAGTCAGCCAGAGCTTGGCTCCAAATAATTGGTACTTGTAGGAGCAGAGTGCAGCCTTGGGGAGAGGACCTGCACCAAAGAGAAAAGGAGGAGGAAGGGGGAAAGAGGAGAGGAGAAGAGAGAATATAAAAGGAGGGGATTTGGTGGGGGGAAGGGAGACAGAAAAAAGACAACAGGGAAAGAGAAGGGGACAGGCTTCTATGAGACAAGCAGAGGGAGAGAAAGGGATAGAACCAGTGGTGGGTTTCAAAAATTGTTCGAACCTACTCTGTGAGTGTGGCCTCCTTTGCGAGAGTGGCTTGTCGCCCATGTGACTGGATGGGAGTGGCTTGCTGCCCATGTGACCGGATATGAAGATGCTAACGACACTTGTCAGAACCACCTTAAATTACCTCACACACAGCACTGGCATGCATAAGAATATGATGGAAACTTGTTTTTTAAAAGGCATCTTTGGTTTGCGTTAAAACAACTTCAACACACGCAATGTTCTGATTGCACCACAAACGCAGTAGTCATCCTTACCTTTCACAGAGGCACTGAGTTTTATAAATATGAGCGTGATAGTGTAGAATAATCATATCCAAGGACCAGTGGTGGGTTTCAAAAAATTTTGGAATCTCTTCTGTAGGGGTGGCCTGCTTTCCGGGTCCACTGGTGGAACCTCTTCTAACCGGTTCGGTAGATTTGACGAACCGGTTCTACCGAATAGGTGCGAACTAGTAGGAATCCACCTCTGGTGTAAAGATAGTTCTCAACTATCTACGACCCGATTTGAGCCCCAAATTTATATTGTTTAGTGAGAAATTTGTTAAATGAGTTTGGTCCCAGTTTACGAATTTCCTTGTCACGTTTGTTCAGTGTATCCCTGCCGTTGTTAAATTAGTCACACCGTTGTTCAGTGAATCTGCCTTCCCCACTGACTTTGCTTGTCAGAAGGTTGCAAAAGGGGAATCCCGTAAGCCTGAAACCCCGTGACCGTCATAAATATGAGGCCAAGCATCTGACGGTAAATCCCATGACCCGGGGATCAAGAGGGGGTATTCAGCAGGTTCTGACCAGTTCTGACAAACCAATAGCAAAAAATGGAGTAGTTCGGAGAACTGGTAAATACTACCTCAGACTGGCCATGCCCACATCTATTCTCTGCCTCCCGAGTCCCAGTTGATGTTCACCAAAATGTCTTTTATCCCAACAGATATGTAAATCAAGGCACAAACTCCCTTCAAAGGAGCCTCATTGGTTTCTCTCTTCAGACAACACCCACCAACCTAAACCTTGTGCTATCTCCTGAATCCTCTCTTGCTTGCCAATTCCCTCCACTCATTAGAGGGAGCAAAAATGTGGTTAAACTTTGTGTCCTTACTAATACTCCTGAAAGGTAATAATTATCCCTGCATAAAGGTTTTTTTTCCCATATTCTCATCCTTTATGCAGGAGATCTCATAAAAATACCTTTCTTTTTAGGAGTCCAGTCTCAAGTCCAGTTGGTGGAGTCTGGAGGGGATGTGAGAAGACCTGGGGAGTCCCTCCATCTCTCCTGCCAAGGATCTGGATTCACCTTCGGAAGCTACCACATGAACTGGGTGAGACAGGCTCCAGGGAGAGGCCTGGAGTGGGTTGCACACGTCTATACTGATTCCAGTGGAAAGTTCTACGCAGACAAAGTGAAGGGACGCTTTACCGTCTCCAGGGACAATGCCAAAAGCCAGCTGTATCTGCAAATGAACAGCCTCAAAGCTGAAGACACAGCTGTCTATTACTGTGCGAGAGACACAGTGAGAGGAAGTGAATCTGAGGCCAATCAAGAACTTCTCACAGAGCAGCTCAATCACGGATGGTTGAATTGGAATGAGAAGAAGTGAACAAATCCCCATTGACAGCATGTGGAAACTGAGGACTGATCTTGGAGTAAGCCGTGGGTAACCTAGTTAACACTTTGGTAGGGCGGGGGGAGACTCCGGTTAGTTGAATCAACTGGTTAGTTTACAAAACATTAAAGTTTAATTTGAGCTAGAAACATGGAATTATATCTGGAGTCTGGAGGGAATGTGAGACGATCGGGAAATTTCCTTCCTCTCTCCTGCCAAGCCTCTGGTTTCACCGTCAGCAATCACTGTGTGGGTTGGGGGAGACAGGCTCCAGGGAAAAAATTGGAGAGTGGGGCAGAGATAAACTCCATTTCTAGTTATGTTTTCTACTCAATGTGAACGGCCGCTTCACCATCTCCAGAGACAATGCCAAAAGCCAGCTGTGTCTGCAAATGAACTCCCTCAAAGCTGAAGGCACAGCAGTTTATTATTGCTTATTTATTACTTACCGTATTTTTCAGAGTATAAGATGCACCAAGGTTTAAAAACGCAAATAAAAAACAGGCCCGTTTTTTTAAAAAAAGGTCATGAATAGCCCTTAGGAGGCTTGTAGATTGTTCCTGGGGGGAGGGGGGAAAAAGGAACAAAAAACGGGCCCATTTTTTGTCAAAAAAGGGTATTAGGAAGCTTATAGATTGCTCCTAGGGGCTGGGGAGAGGCAAATTTGAGCAAAAATGGCTCATTTTTTGCTCATTTCTGCCCTCCCCAGCCCCCAGGAGCTCTCTGAAAACCTCCTACAAGCTATTCAGGGCCATTTTGATGAAGGGGGCAGGGTTTTAGGAGGCAAAAAAAATGCTGAATTCAGTGTATAAGATGCACCATAATTTTCAGCTTCTTTTTTGAAGGAAAAGGGTGTGTCTTATACTCTGGAAAATGCGGTAATGTTTATTAATAAATTTTAATATTTATTAATAAATATTACTAGGTGTGAAGCTTCTTCGCCAGTGACATTGTATTGCTAACTAGGGCACACAAAACCTTTGCCAGATCAATTCTCGAATACAGCTCGTCTGTCTGAAATCCACACTGTACATTGGATGTCAATACGATTGACCAAATCCAGAGGAACTTCGCGAGAAGAGTCCTCCACTCCTTTACTCACAATAGAATTCCCGATGCCACCAGACTCTGGACAATAAGAGCACATTAAGTGACCAGGCTTGAAATTGTGGGCTTGGACAATCTGGAACTGAGCCTCCTGTGATATGATCTAAGCAACAGTACACAGAATTGTCTATTATAACGTCTTACCTGTCAACTTCAGATCCAAGCACAATAATTAACACGAGCACACAATAGATACAAACTCAAGGTAAACCGCTCCAACCTCGATTGTAGAAAATACGACTTCAGCAACAGAGTGGTCAATGTCTGGCATGCTCTACTGGACTCTGTTGTTACATTCTCAAACCCTCCACAGCTTCAACCTTAAACTGTCTACCGTGGACCTCACCTCATTCCTAAGAGGTCCATAAAGGGGGCATGCATAAGCGCACCAGTGTACCTTCCATCCCTGTCCGACTGTCCCCATTTATTTGTACTCATTTCCTTGGTTCATGTCCATGTTTATACTTATACCTGTTATCTTGTACATGTTTGACAAACTAATACATACAAATACAAATTGTATGGGAAACACAATGAGAGGAAGTAAAACTGAAGCCAGACAAGGACCTTCCTGTCTTTGGAGCAGCTCTCTAATAGCAATAGCAGTTAGACTTATATACCGCTTATATACCGCTTATATACCGCTTATATACCGCTTCATAGGGCTTCATATTAGACTTATATACCGCTTATATACCGCTTCATAGGGCTTTCAGGCCTCTCTAAGCGGTTTACAGAGTCAGCATATCGCCCCCACAGTCTGGGTCCTCATTTCACCCACCTCGGAAGGATGGAAGGCTGAGTCAACCTTGAGCCGGTGAGATTAGAACCGCTGAACTGCAGATAACAGTCAGCTGAAGTGGCCTGCAGTACTGCACCCTAACCACTGCGCCACCTCGGCTGTCTAACTTGACTGAACCCCAGAACCTGGATTACCAGTAAGTCAATGAAGATTGATCACTGTCTAATGAGAACTTCAGGCTGGTTTATTCTGAGTATCAGAAAGTTTGCTGTAAGGAAATATAAGATGATAAAAATGGCTTGAAAATTGCTGTTTGAACGTCCCTGTTTGCAAGATGATCTATCTTTTTAAAAAATGAAGTAACATGTGGAATGAAATATTGTCTTCTAGTATCATGGCAGAAGCCTGGAAGTGAAACTTCAGGATAAACCTTCTAAACATCCAAACCAACATTCTCACATTGAGGAAACATCTGCACCAAAAGAATCTCCTTGGAGAATTAGAAAGATGGGTCTTCTCCTCTTTTTGGACACTGGGGGGGCAATGTTGTCACATGAAATCTCTTTGTCTAGGCACCAGGTGGCGGTTGGGAAGAGAATTAAAACAAATGTTATCCGATATTGTCTCATTGTAGAGGCCAGATCATTGTTTATTTTATTTCTGTAATAATTCGCTGACATCTTCTCAAGAAAAATTTACATCTCTGGAGTCCTTAACATGAAAATTGGATTTTGGTGATTGTTCTGACCCCCCTCCATCTGGTGATTAACGCCAATACAGGCTTACTGTTAGCCACACTTTATTCACAGTAATGACTCACAGGCAAGACGTTGGCAGCAACCCAGACTCCCACAGATAAGAGAGACAATACAAAAGCTTCTCCAGCTTGGTATGAATGGTTGTGTCCTGCAAAAGGTCTCCTCCCAAAGTCTCTTCTTATATACTCTCTTGGGAGGAGCCAAGCCACAACCACCTGGGCTTGATTATCTCTTATGAGTCTGCCTCCGTAATTGCTGCCTACACTTCTCCACCCTTCTCTGCCAGGCGTCAGGGACCAACTCCCTTTGCTCCTCCCCACTGCTCCAGTGCCTGACGTCAGGGACAAACTCCCTTTGAACCTCACTACTGCTCCATGCCTCAGGCGCCTCCTGGTGGCCAACCAACCTCTCTGGTCCCTGCTCAGAGTCTGAACCCTGCCCAGGGTCCTCCACATCTTCCAGAGCCGACTCATAGGGTCCCTCACTATCATAGTCCATCGGCAGATCCAACGGCTCCTGCTGGGCCACAACAGGTGACCAAAAAAACTTATCTAAGTATTTCAATATTCCATTTAATTAAACATTTCAAGGCAATCTTCCAAGGGAGTTTTGCATATCCAGTTTTGCAGTTTCTGGAATAAAATATTCCAGCTCGCAACAGCTTCCGTATCTCACGAGCTCTGAAACCTGATTTTGATCCCAGATGTTGATGTACTATTGCTGTCTCTGACTCCTCACTTTTGTTTTGTTCTTTGCAAGATTCTTTTTGTGTCGTTTGTGCATTTGAATGGGTGTTTGATTCTCTAATTAAGGTTGGGAATGAATTTTGTTTTAAAGATTTATTTGACTCATAATTAAGCTATAGGGCAGTGGTGACATTCACTTACCTTTGCTTCAGTGGTGGGTTTCAAAAATTGTTCGAACCTACTCTGTGGGTGTGGCCTACTTTGTGGGAGTGGCTTGCCACCCATGTGACCGGATGGGAGTGGCTTGCCGCCCATGTGACCGGATATGAAGATGCCGATGACACTTGTCAGAACCACCTTAAATTACCTCACACACAGCACTGGCATGCATAAGAATATGATGGAAACTTGTTTTTTAAAAGGCATCTTTGGTTTGCGTTAAAACAACTTCAACACACGCAATGTTCTGATTGCACCACAAACGCAGTAGTCATCCTTACCTTTCCCAGAGGCACTGAGTTTTATAAATATGAGCATGATAGTGTAGAATAATCATATCCAAGGACCAGTGGTGGATTTCAAAAAAATTTGGAACCTCTTCTGTAGGTGTGGCCTGATTTGCAGGTCCACTGGTGGAATCTCTTCTAACCAGTTCGGTAGATTTTCCGAACCGGTTCTACCAAATAGGTGCGAACTGGTAGGAACCCACCTCTGCTTTGCTTCCAGTACCTTTGCTACTGTTTATGGGACTAGAATGATAATTACAAAATGTACATGGGAGTTATGTTCACTGAAAAATCATGTATCCCCATAGATATGTAAATGGAGACACAATTTCCCCTTTAAAGGAGCCTTCTTGGTTTCTCTCTTCAGACAACACCCACCAACCTAAATCTTGTATGGTTTTGTGAATCCTCTGCAGTCACTTCCCTCCAATCATTAGAGAGGGCTGAAACATGTTGCTAAATCTTGTGTCCTTACTAGTAGTCCTCAAAGGTAATTATTCCCTCCGAATAGAATTTATTTCCATGTTCTGTTCCTTTATGCAAGAGATCACATTTTGGAGGGGAAAAAAAAACCCTTTCTTTTTAGGAGTGGAATCTCAAGTCCAGTTAGTGGAGTCTGGAGGGGATGTGAGAAGACCTGGAGAGTCCCTCCGTCTCTCCTGCCAAGCCTCTGGATTCACCTTCAGCAGCTATCACATGATCTGGGTAAGACAGGCTCCTGGGAAAGGCCTGGAATGGGTTGCACACATGGATATTGATTCCACTGGAAAGTTCTATTTGGACAAAGTGAAGGGACGCTTCACCATCTCCAGGGACAATGCCAAAAGCCAGCTGTATCTGCAAATGAACAGCCTCAAAGCCGAAGAGACAGGAGTCTATTACTGTGCTGGAGGCATAGTGAGGAAAAGTGAATCCAAAACCTAACAAAAATATCCCTTTCTTCAGGGCAGCTTGGGGGCAACCCCCAAATCCTGAAGTTAACAATGAGACTTAATCATTGAGAATTGATCATTGATCAGTGAGAATGTCAGGATGTTTGGTTCCTAAGTATCAAAAAGTTTGCTGTAACAAAACATAAAATTACATCTGTTTCCTTGTTTATGAGTTAATTTGGCTTCACTGGAATGGAAGATAGTCCTTTAGTATTGTAGGAAGTTATCTCCCAGCCCTCTCCCAGAAAAATGAAATATCCTAGGAAATATAGAAAAGGTAGAATATTTCTCTGGATATGAAAAAGGAAGCAACATGTTTTAAAAGACAGAATAGCTGCCTGCAGCTTTCTGCCCATCCCCCTTTGTCAATGAGCCATTAAAGCCTGAGCTAGACCACTTTACATAATAAAGAGTTCTCCCCTTCAGCTCCAGAGTGATGGGATTAAGGCATGATTATATTGGCCCTTTCCCCAACTCACTACAGGGCATTTGAGAACTCAACCAAACCTGGATTCAAAACGCAGTCTAGAGAGTTGCCCCTGCATGGGCCCATGGGAGTCTGATAACCAATCAGAATACAAGCTCAAGATCAAAGGCCAGAGAGGACATAAAATCAGGGGCTCGGCTTCTCTTCCTTCCCTTCTCTTCTCTACCAACACTGAAGCATGTGATCACCTTTTCTGTTCAGGGCTCAAGCCATGTGGCCCTGTCCACCAATAAACCATCTTTCCAAGCAGCCTCCATGTCTCCAGTGTCTTTTTCCCCATTTGGAGCCAAACCCAGAAGGACATTTCTTTCATCAGTATCATAGAAGAAGGATGGAAAGGAAAATTTAGGATAATCCTTCTGGCAAACCTGCATTGGGGAAATATCTGCTCTGAACAAATCTCCTTGGAGAATTAAGAAGATGTGTCCACATTTGGTGGGAAGGTAACAGCATTCCATGCACCTCTGGCGTTTAGTCATGCCAGCCACATGACCACAGAGATGTCTTCGGACACCGCTGGCTCTTCAGCTTTGAAACAGAGATGAGCACTGCCCCCTAGAGTCAGTTTTGACTCCCCAAGCCATGTTACCTGGAAGGTAGCTGGGATTTTCCATATAATAAACAACGGTTGATCAATCAATATCATAGCAAACACCCTGATTCAAATGTGCTAGCTTTTTAAAATCCTCTCTAATATGTTTTCTTAAGCCAGACTAAAGGTCAGTTTATTCTCTATGACATAAAATAATTTTGAAAAGTAGTGATTTTTTTTTCAAGTTAACTACTTTTTTTTAGTTAATGCACAGTAAACTGGCATTTCTCCTATTAACTCGAAGGAAAAAAAACGTGTCCAACTCTTTTCTTAGGACTGCAATGTTATTTACAATATGCACAAGTAAGTGATGTTCAGAGAAGTGTGTTGACTCTTTTATCCCAACAGATACATAAATCGAAGCACAATTTCCCCTTTAAAGGAGCCCCATGGTTTCCCTTTTCAGGCAACACCCCCCAACCTAAACATTGTGCTATTCCCTGAATCCTCTCTTGTCAATTCTCTCCACTCATTGGAGGGAGCAAAAATGTGGCTAAACCTTGTGTCCTTACTACTAGTCCTTAAAGGTAATAATTATCCCTACATGAAGTGTTTTTCCATATTCTCGTCCTTTATGCAGGAGATCTCATTAAAAAAAAAAAAACTTTATTTTTAGGAGTCCAATCTCAAATCCAGTTGGTGGAGTCTGGAGGGGATGTGAGAAGACCCGGGGAGTCCCTCCTTCTCTCCTGCCAAGGATCTGGATTCACTTTCAGCAGTTACCACATGGGCTGGGCGAGACAAGCTCCTGGGAAAGGAATGGACTGGGTGTTATTTATAAGCAACGATTCTGATACTATTGGCTTGGAATTCAGCAGCGACAGAGGCTCTTAGCCGGATTGCGCCTTTACGGCCGCTCCGAGGCAGTGGATCCAGGAGGGCCCCTTGGTTTACTGAGGAACTCCGGGAGATGAAGCGCCGAAAGAGATGCCTAGAGCACCGATGGAGATCCAGAAAATCCGAGTCGGACCGAGCACTTTTAACATCTAGCATCAGAGTCTACATCTGGGCAATTAGGACGTCAAAAAGAACATACATTGCCTCTCTGATTGCTTCTGCTGAGTCGCGCCCAGCCGCCTTGTTCAGGATAACCCGTTCCCTCCTAAATAGGAGGGGTATGAGCGATCCTTTGCAGGGCAGAGCTGAGGACTACGTCCAATTCCTCGTGGACAAAGTTGCTCGGTTTCGGAAGGACCTGAACTCCAATCCCGCAGAACCAGCTGAGGCACCAAGGGATAATCTGGTAGGACATCACTGGATTGATTTTCAGGCTGTTACCCCTGAGGACGTGGACAAGGCCATGAGAGCTGTAAGTGCCTCCACATGTGTACTGGACCCGTGCCCCTCCTGGCTGGTTGTTAACAGCAGGGAGGTGACACGGGGCTGGATCCAGGCGGTTGTTGCCGCCTCCCTTCGGGAGTGGGTCTTTCCCCCCGCATTAAAGGCGGCGGTGGTGAGACCCCTCCTGAAGAAACCATCTTTGGATCCAGCTGTTCTAAACAACTATCGTCCAGTCTCCAACCTCCCCTTTGTGGGGAAGGTTGTTGAGAAGGTGGTGGCCTTTCAGCTCCAGTGGTCCTTGGAGGAAACCAGTTATCTAGATCCCTTCCAGTCGGGTTTCAGGCCTGGCTACAGCACGGAAACCACTTTGGTCGTGTTGATCGATGATCTCTGGAGAGCCAGGGATGGAGGTCATGCCTCCATCCTAGTACTCCTTGACCTCTCAGCGGCTTTCGATACCATCGACCATGGTATCCTTCTGCGACGACTGCGGGAGGTGGGGGTGGGAGGCACTGTCTTACGGTGGTTCTCCTTTTACCTCTCGGACAGGTTGCAGTCGGTGTTAGTTGGAGGGCAGAGATCGACCCCTAGGCCCCTAATGTATGGGGTGCCTCAGGGTTCGGTCCTGTCCCCCCTCCTTTTTAATATCTACATGAAACCACTGGGTGAGATCATTCGACGGCACGGGATAAAATACCACCAGTATGCGGACGATATACATCTGTATCTGTCCGCCCCGTGCCAACTCAATGAAGCGATGGACGTGATGAGCCAGAGCCTCGAGGCTGTTAGGGACTGGATGGGGGTTAACAAGCTTGTACTCAATCCAGATAAGACCGAATGGCTGCTGTGCTTCCCTCCTACTAATTGGCCAAGTGTTCCATCTCTCAGGCTGGGGGGTCAAATAGTACGCCCCTCAGATAGGGTCCGCAACTTGGGAGTCCTCCTGGACCCACAGCTGACTTTTGAACAGCATTTGTCAGCTGTGACCAGGGGGGCATTTGCCCAGGTTCGCCTGGTGCACCAGTTGTGTCCCTACCTGAACCGGGAGGCTCTCACAACAGTCACTCGTGCCCTTGTGACCTCTAGGCTGGAGTACTGCAACGTGCTCTACACGGGGCTGCCCTTGAAGAGTATTCGGCGACTTCAGCTTTTCCAGAATGCAGCCGCGCGAGCGATCGTGGGTGTGCCTCGATTCACCCACGTAACACCTATCCTCCGCGAGCTGCACTGGCTGCCTGTTGATCTCCGGATTCGCTTCAAGGTGCTAGTTGTCACCTACAAAGCCCTCCGTGGTATTGGATCTGGGTACTTGAGAGACTGCCTACTGCCAATTACCTCCACTAGACCAATAAGATCCCACAGACTAGGCCTCCTCTGAATCCCATCAGCCGCCCAGTGTCGACTGGCAACTACCCGGAGGAGGGCCTTCTCTGTGGCTGCTCCGACCCTGTGAAATGAACTCCCTGTGGAGATTCGTACCCTTACCACCCTCCAGGCCTTCCGCATAGCCCTTAAAACCTGGCTGTTCCAACAGGCCTGGGGCTAAAGACTTGCAGCCCCACTTCGAATGGTATGATTGTTGTGTTTTTTAACTGTGTATGGTCTTTATATTTTGTAACTTTGTTTGTTTTTCCCCTCCCTTGAATTGTGAGCTGCCCTGAGTCCCTTCAGGGAAAAGGGCGGCATACAAATAAAGTAAATTCAAATTCAAAGTGAAGGGACGCTTCACCATCTCCAGGGACAATGCCAAAAGCCAGCTGTATCTGCAAATGAACAGCCTCAAAGCAGAAGACACAGCTGTCTATTACTGTACAAAGAGTCACAGTGAGAGGAAGTGAATCTGATGCCAGACAAAAACTTTCTTTTCTTCAAAGCACGTCTTCAACCTGTCTAAGCTTCAAATCCTGAAATTATCAATGAGATTGGATCATTGTCTAGTGAGAACTTTAAGAATTTTGAGTGTAGGTATTAAAAAAAGATTACTGTAACAAAATTAAAAATCCCAAGTCTACCAGCTGACTTGATTTCACTGGAATGGAGTTGTTTAGTGTCCTGCTGGAAAAATGGAAAGGAAGCCTTAGAGTAATGCTTCTAAGTATCCAAACTGGCAAACATAAATTGGGGAAATATATGCCCTGAATGAATCTCCTTGGAGAATTAAGAAGAAAGTGTCCTCACTTCAGTTTTCACTCTGGAAGATGTGCTGCCATAGAAAATCCAATTGCCCAGCTAGAGGGGATGGGCTAAAGAATTGTGGGAAGTTATCATCCAGCCCTCTTCCAGAAAAATGAAATATCCTAGGAAATACTGAAAAGGCAGAATATTTCTCTGGATGTGAAAAGTAAGAAACATGTTTGAAAAGACAGAATAGCTGCCTGCAACTTCCTGCCCATCCCCCTTTGTCAATGAGCCATTAAAGCCTGAGCTAGACCAGTTTACATAATAAAGAGTTCTCCCCTACAGGTCCAGAGTGATGGGATAAAGGCATGATGATTTTGGCCCTATACCCAACTCACCACATGGTGTCTGAGAACTCAACCAAACTTGGATTCAAAATGCAGCGTAGAGAGTTGCCCCTGCATGGGCCCATGAGAGTCTGACAACCAATCAGAATACAAGATCAAGATCAAAGGCCAGAGAGGACATAAAATCAGGGGCTCAGCTTCTCTTCCTTCCCTTCTCTTCTCTACCAACACTGAAGCATGTGATCACCTTTTCTGTTCAGTGCTCAAGCCATGTGGCCCTGTCCACCAATAAACCATCTTTCCAAGCAGCCTCCATGTCTCCAGTGTTTTTTTCCCCACTTGGAGCCGAACCCAGAAGGACATTTCTTTTATCAGTATCATAGAAGAAGGATGGAAAGGAAAATTTAGGATAATCCTTCTGGCAAACCCGCATTAGGGAAATATCTGCTCTGAACAAATCTCCTTGGAGAATTAAGAAGATGTGTCCACATTTGGTGGGAAAGTAACAGCATTCCATGCACCTCTGGCATTTAGTCATGCCAGCCACAAGACCACCGAGATGTCTTCGGACAGCGCTGCGTCTTCGGCTTTGAAACAGAGATGAGCACTGCCCCCTAGAATCAGTTTTTACTCGCCAAGCCATGTTACCTGGAAGGTAGCTGGATTTGGATTTGGATTTGTTTATTATTTATAGGCCGCCCTTTTCCCTGAGGGGACTCAGGGCGGCTTACAATTTGTGGGGAGGGGAATACAAGACAAGACATGAGACAATACATAAGTAAAAATAGAACACAACATTCATTCATCATTCGGGTGGGGACGGATTAGAATCTTTATCCCCAGGCCTGACGGGATAGCCAGGCCTTGAGGGCTGTGCGGAAGTTCTGGACGGTGATGAGGGTGCGAATCTCCACGGGGAGATCGTTCCAAAGGGTCGGAGCTACTACTGAAAAGGCTCTCCTCCACGTAGTTGCCAGTCGACACTGACTGGCGGATGGAACTCGGAGGAGGCCTAATCTGTGTGATCTAATAGGTCGTAGGGAGGTAATTGGCAGGAGGCGGTCTTTCAAGTACTCAGATCCACTACCATGGAGGGCTTTATGGGTGGTAAGTAGCACCTTGAAGCGCACCCGGAGATCAACAGGTAGCCAGCGCAGCTCGCGGAGGATAGGTGTTATGTGGGCGAACCGCGGTGCGCCCACAATCACTCGCGCGGCCGCATTCTGGACTAGCTGAAGTCGCTGGATGCTCTTCAAGGGCAGCCCCATGTAGAGCCCGTTGCAGTATTCCAGCCTAGAGGTCACAAGGGCCCGAGTGACCGTTGTGAGAGCCTCCCGGTTCAGGTAGGGATGCAACTGGCGCACCAGGCGAACCTGGGCAAATGCCCCCCTGGTCACAGCCGACAGGTGGTGGTCAAAGGTCAGCTGTGGGTCCAGGAGGACTCCCAAGTTGCGAACCCTGTCTGAGGGGTATAAAATTTGGCCCCCCAGCCTGAGTGATGGAACACTAGCCAAATTATTGGGAGGGAAACACAACAGCCACTCGGTCTTGTCCGGGTTGAGTACCAGTTTGTTAGCTCTCATCCAGTCCCTAACGGCTTCGAGACCCCGGTTCATCACGTCCACCGCTTCATTGAGTTGGCACGGGGCGGACAGATACAGCTGAGTATCGTCCGCGTATTGATGGTATCTTATCCCATGCCTCCGAATGATCTCGCCCAGCGGTTTCATGTAGATGTTAAATAGTAGGGGGGATAAGACCGAACCCTGCGGCACCCCATATGTTAGGGGCCTAGGGGTCGATCTCTGCCCCCCAACCAACACCGATTGCGACCTGTCCGAGAGGTAGGAGGAGAACCACTGCAAAACAGTGCCTCCCACCCCCACCTCCCGCAGTCGTCGCAGAAGGATACCATGGTCGATGGTATCGAAAGCCGCCGAGAGGTCAAGGAGAACCAGGATGGATGCATGGCCTCCATCCCTGGCTCTCCAGAGATCATCGGTCAATGCGACCAAAGCGGTTTCTGTGCTGTAACCAGGTCTGAAGCCGGACTGGAAAGGGTCAAGGTAACTAGCTTCCTCCAAGGACCGTTGAAGCTGGAAGGCCACCACCTTCTCAACAACCTTCCCAACAAAGGGGAGGTTGGAGACTGGACGGTAATTGTTAAGAACGGCTGGATCCAAAGATGGTTTCTTCAGGAGGGGTCTCACCACCGCCGCTTTAAGTGCGGCGGGGAAGTGTCCCTCCCGAAGGGAGGCGGTAACGACCGCCTGGATCCAGCCTTGTGTCACCTCACTGCTGTTGGCAACCAGCCAGGAGGGACATGGGTCCAGTACACAAGTGGAGGCACTCACAGCTCTTTTGGCCTTGTCCACATCCCCAGGGGCAACATCCTGAAACTCAACCCAGAGATGGTCTGCCAATTTATCCCCTTGTGCCTCGGCTGGATCTGCAAAGGTGGAGTCCAAATCCGACCGAAACCGAGCAACTTTGTCCGCTAAGAACTGGACATAATCCTCAGCCCTACCCTGCAAGGGGTCCCCCGTATCCCTCCTATTTAGGAGGGAGCGGGTTATCCTAAACAGGGCGGCTGGGCGGGACTCAGCAGACGCAACCAAGGTGGCAATATACGTTCTTTTTGCTGTCCTCAATGCCCTGATGTACTCCTTGGTGCAGGTTGCCCTGATGTACTCCTTGGTGCTGGGATTTTCCATATAATAAACAATGGTTGATTAATCAATATCATAGCAAACACCCTGATTCAAATGTGCTAGCTTTTTAAAATCCTCTCTAATATGTTTTCTTAAGCCAGACTAAAGGTCAATTTATTCTCTACGACATAAAATAATTTTGAAAAGTAGTGATTTTTTTCAAGTTAACCACTTTTTTTTAGTTAATGCACAGTAAACTGGCATTTCTCCTATCAACTCAAAGAAAAAAAAAAAATGTCCAACTCTTTTCTTAGGACTGCAATGTTATTTACAATATGCACAAGTAAGTGATGTTCAGAGAAGTGTGTTGACTCTTTTATCCCAACAGATACGTAAATCGAAGCACAATTTCCCCTTTAAAGGAGCCCCATGGTTTCCCTTTTCAGGCAACACCCCCCAACCTAAACATTGTGCTATTTCCTGAATCCTCTCTTGTCAATTCTCTCCACTCATTAGAGGGAGCAAAAATGTGGCTAAACCTTGTATCCTTACTACTAGCCCTTAAAGGTAATAATTATCCCTACCTGAAGTGTTTTTCCATATTCTCGTCCTTTATGCAGGAGATCTCATAAAAAAAAAAAAACTTTATTTTTAGGAGTCCAATCTCAAATCCAATTGGTGGAGTCTGGAGGGGACGTGAGAAGACCCGGAGAGTCCCTCCATCTTTCCTGCCAAGGATCTGGATTCACCTTTGGAAGCTACCACATGAACTGGGTGGGACAGGCTCCAGGGAAAGGTCTGGAGTGGATTGCAGGTATCTATTCTGATTCCAGTGGAAAGTTCTACGCAGGCAAAGTGAAGGGACGCTTCACCATCTCCAGGGACAATGCCAAAAGCCAGCTGTATCTGCAAATGAACAGCCTCAAAGCTGAAGACACAGCGGTCTATTACTGTACAAAGAGTCACAGTGAGAGGAAGTGAATCTGATGCCAGACAAAAACTTTCTTTTCTTCAAAGCACATCTTCAACCTGTCTAAACCTCAAATCCTAAAATTATCAATGAGATTGGATCATTATCTAGTGAGAACTTTAAGAATTTTGGGTGTAGGTATTAAAAAGATTCCTTCTTATCGACCCTGCTATCACCTGGAAAAGGATCAAAAATTGGTTGGAAGAAATAACAAAGGTTAAGTTAGATTGGAAACCTGAACTCTTTCTATTAGGAATCATACGATGAAATACAAAAAAGAAATACAATATCTAATATTACATATACTTACAACAGCAAGGATCGCTTTCGCCCAGAAGTGGAAAAATAAACTAACCCCAAATGAAGATGAAATAATAAGAAAAATTATGGACTGTGCCGAAATGGATAAATTAACAAAAGAAATACAGGGGAAAGAAGAATCAGAATTTTATCGGATATGGGATAATTGGTATAGTTGGATGGAGCAAAGGAATAAAATGAAAAAATAGAATAACACTCAAAAATAATAATTATGAGTAAAACAAGGGGGGCAGGATTTGTGAATTCAAATCAGGACGATAGCTGGAAAATAAACTGTAGAATCCTAAAGAAAAAAGGAAAGGATATGAAACAAAGTTGGGTGTGTGGAAATACCATCCCCAAGAAAACATGAACTGGGATCTGAAAGAGACACCTATAACAATAGAAAAAGAAAGGAAGGGAAGAAGGAAGGAAGGAAAGGAGGGGAGGAAGGAAGTAGAGAATGGAGGGACGAAGGAAAGGAAAGGAGTGGAGGGTAGAAGAGAGAGGAAGAGAAGGAGAGAAAGTAGGAGAAGAAGAAGAAGTGTGGTGGAGAGGTAAGGGAAGAAGAAAGAGGTAAGGGAAGGTGGGTAGAGGGGAGAGAAAAAAGAAGAAGAGGAGGGAGGAAGAGAAAGAAAGAGAAGGAGAGAAGGTAAGAAGGAGAAGAAAAAGGGTAGGAGTAGGGAAGAGGTAAGGGAAGGAAGAAGGGGATGGAGATGAGGAAGGAAGGAAGTAGAGAAGGAAGGGAGGGAGAAAAGAAAAGAAAGAGAAAACAAGATGGTGTCTTAGTAGGTGTGAAGGATGGTAAACGAAGCATTTTAAACTATACCTTATAACCTTCCAAATGGGATAACAATAATATAAGAATGGCAAAGAAAAAGAATAATTATCTGAATATATATATCTATAATCTGTATGTAAGAGAACAAATGACAGTAAAAATATATAGCATAATATAGGTAAATAATATTTGGTCATAAGTAGCTAAGTTTAAATAAATAAAGAAATGTACATACAAATGGATAACGAATAAGGAGACTATGAATAAAAGATAGAAATGTATAGTAGGAAAAACACTAACTGCAAAGAAACTGATTCGGAACTGCTATATGATATATGATGGAACTTATTGTTCCTATGTTGTTTTTAAGTTATGTGTTTGTTTTTGTTGATGTGCTTATGTGTTTAAAAAAAAAAATGTATCACATAAAAAGATTACTGTAACAAAATTAAAAATCCCAAGTCTACCAGCTGACTTGATTTCACTGGAATGCAGTTGTTTAGTGTCCTGGTGGAAAAATGGAAAGGAAACCTTAGAGTAATGTTTCTAAGTATCCAAACTGGCAAACATAAATTGGGGAAATATATGCCCTGAATGAATCTCCTTGGAGAATTAAGAAGAAAGTGTCCTCACTTCAGTTTTCACTCTGGAAGATGTGCTGCCATAGAAAATCCAATTGCCCAGCTAGAGGGGATGGGCTAAAGAATTGTGGGAAGTTATCATCCAGCCCTGTCCCAGAAAAATGAAATATCCTAGGAAATATTGAAAAGGCAGAATATTTCTCTGGATGTGAAAAGAAACATGTTTTAAAAGACAGAATAGCTGCCTGTAGCTTCCTGACCATCCCCACATTAAGAAGGCCAAGCTAGTCCACTCTACATAATAAAAGACTTCTCCACCAGCTACAGGAAAGCATGATGATATTGGCCCTTTACTCAATTCGCCATGTGGCATCTGAGACCTCAACCAAACCTGGATTCAAAACACAGCCTAGACAGTAGCCCCTGCATGGCCCCATGGGAGTCTGGCAACCAATCAGAATACATTTCTTACACAGGAACAGGAAACAGAAAGGTGGGACTAAACAGGTTATAAAAAGCCTAGCAAGCCCCTCCCTCAGCCGTTCTCTTCTTCTCCACCAACATTGAAGCATGTGATCACCTTTTCTGTCCAGGGCTCAAGCCATGTGGTCCTGTCCACCAATAAACCATCTTTCCAAGCAGCCTCCATGTCTCCAGTGTCTTTTTCCCCACTTGGAGCCGAACCCAGAAGGACATTTCTTTCAACAGAATAAAATCGGTTTTTGATATATTGATATATTTTGTTTTTGGAAGTGTGATATTTTTTTTAAAAAATAGTTCTGTAATAATTCACAAAAATATATGAAGGAAAGGGAAGCGGTAGCTCAGTGGCTAAGATGAGGAGCTTGTCGATCAGAAAGGTCAGTAGTTCAGCGGTTTGAATCCCTAGTGCCGCGTTACTTGTCCCAGCTTCTGCCAACCTAGCAGTTCAAAAGCACGTAAAAATGCAAGTGGAAAAATAGGGACCACCTTTGGTGGGAAGGTAACCATGTTCCATACACTTTCTGTCTTTAGTCATGCTGGCCACATGACCATGGAGACATTTTTGGACATTGCTGGCTCTTCGGCTTTGAAATGGAGATAAGCATTGCCCGTTAGAGTTGGGAACAACTAGCACGTAATGTGTTTCCCTGAAATTATGACATGTCCTCATAATATGGCCATGCCACATTTTTCTGGTGGGCAAAAATATAAGCCCTCCTCCATAAATAAGCCCCCTGGACAACCTCCCACCTCCAGCCAGGCAGAGCACCACTCATCAACCTAGCGGTATCCCGAAGGTACCAAGCCGTGGGAAATGGGGGGGAGGCAAAGGTGATTGTGTTGCCTGGTGCCTTCGAGATACCACTAGGTTGGTGAGTAGCACTGTGGCCAACTGAAGAGAGGGGTTGCCCGGCGGCTGCTCTCTTGCAAGCGGGCTCCCATAGAACCGGGCACAGCCCCAGGGGCAAATGGCTCTGTTGCGCTGTCACACCAGTGCAACACAACAGCCATGAAGCGACCACGCTTAAGAGCAGCCACCCAGCAAACCCCCTTTCCAGCCGGACACAGTGCCATTCACTGATCACGGGGTATCGCAAGCTGCATGAATGCCTCTTCACCGCCACCCGGAGCCTTCAAAATGGCAGTGAATGGCGCTCTGCATGGCTGGAGAGGGGGGTTGCACAAGCAGATGTTCCGCTCTCGCTCACGTGCCTCCCAGCCCCACGATGCCCTGCCCAGCTCTTCCCCAAAGAGCCAGGGCACCTCGGCTGCCGCCACCGCTGTCACCACCATCCTAGAATGGCTTTTTTTATTATTATTATAAATTTTTATTTATTTATTTTACAACTCCTCCTTCTTTACATATTGTAGAAAGTGTATCAGCTGGTTACAAAAGGCTTTTGTGCATCTCTTCCACCGTCATCAAATATAATTCATATTAATTCAAATATCTTAACTCAAATATTTACTATATTAACATCATCATACCTCCACTTTTATTTGACTATAGTTATTTAAACATCCTTCATCCTTAAATATACCAAGATTCAATACATAACCACATACTGGCATTTCATTTACTTATTTGTAAAATCCTCCATTAACATTAAATTCTCATATCCTGTTTTAGCTACACATCCATAATATTTAATACCAAAATTTTCTAATCCTCCATGTATATAATTTATTATCATTATCCTTTCTTTATTTAACTATATCCTATATCATAACATCCCCCTATTAGTTAAAACTTAACTGTATTTAATTTTGTTTTTATTATAATTATTATTGTTATTAATAATCTTTATATATAGTCCAAAATATTTCTAACCTTCCCTTCTCATATCCAATTACTACTTATCATAACAGCTCAACATTGTATACCTAGAACGGCTTTTTCAGCGGCTTCCAAACGGAGTCTTCCAGCAGTGGCCACTCTGGGCGTACGCTCTATGGTTGTATGCTCTGCCAGCAGCTGGCCCACAACTGTGAGGCTGGGAGGCGTGTGAGCGAGAGCAGAACAGCCGCCTGCACAACCCCCCTCTCCAGCCATGCAGAGCGCCATTCACTGCCATTTTGAAGGCGCCAAGCCACGGGAGCCGGGCGGCAGTGAACAGGCACTCACATGGCTTGGCGATACCCCTAGGTCAGTGAATGGTGCTCTGCACGGCTGGTTCCCAGCTAGAAAGGGTGTGTGCCGGGTGGCTGCTCATGAGCGTGGTCACTTCATGGCTGTTGTGTTGCACTGCTGAGACAGCGCAACACAGCCATTTGCCTATGAGGCTGTGCCCGGCTCTTTGGGAGCCCGCTCGCAAGAGAGCAGCCGCTCTGCAACCCCAAAACAATAAGCCCTCCCCTCATAATAAGGCCCAAGCCATATTTTGTAGGTAAAAAGAAAATAAGACCCTGTCTTATTTTCGGGGATGTGCAAGGGGAACCTTTACCTTTATATGAAGGAACTTTTCCATCTCAGGAGGATACAGAGCTGACCTGGAAGCTGAATTTTTTAAAATAAAATAAGCTATATATATATATATATTTTTAATAAATGTTTTTTAATTTTAGTTTAAAACAGGTACACATCTTTCTTTACATCTGTAAAAAATATATCAATCAATTACAGATAAGTTTTGGTACATCTCCTCCACAGTCAACCAACATAACTCATATTAACTAAGGCATTATTATATATCCATTTTCATTTAACTGTAATTATTATTTAGCAATATTGATGAAAGTAATAATCTTGAACAATCCCTGCCCACACCGGTGGGAGAGGAGAAAATAAAAAAAAAAAAGAAAAAAAAAAGGACAGATAAAAGATAAAAATTAAAATAAAGAATAAAAAATAAAAATAATACAAAAAAAGACAAAAACGACAAGAGACAAGGCAGGAAAACGAAACAAAACACAGGTGTCTATCATGAGAAAAAAAAAGAAGTATATCAACTGGTTACAACATGCTTTGGTGCTTCTCTTCCATTAACTCATATTAATTCAAATATCTTAACTCAAATATTTACCATATCAACATCATTATACCTCCAGTTTTAATTACCTATGGTTATTTAAACATCCTTCATCCTTAGCTATACATTACATAATTAATCCATAACACATGCTGACAATTCATTTACTTATTTATAAAATCCTCTATTATCATCAAATCCTCATATCCTATTTTAGCTGGACATCCATAATATTTAATTATATCATATATCATAACATTTTCCCAGTATTGATTAACATTTGATTGTATGTATTTTATTTAGTTTTTAATAGTGATAATTATTGTAGTTAATACTCTTTATGTATAATCTTCCAATTGTTAGTTATCATATCAACTCCACATTATATACATTACTATCAATATCAATTATTATTCAACTATATCTGTTACAAGAAAAAGCAATTAGGTTTAACTAGTTTTCAATTGTGTTCTTCAATCTATCAGCCAGTTCCAAATTGTATATATTACTATCCATTCCATCTATCAGCCAGTGTCTCTCCAATAGCAAGATCCTCTCCAGCCAATTGCCACGCGTTGGATAAATTTACCAAATGTTTTCATAATCAAATCCAGACAAAGATATTTTGGCACCTTTGGACTCTGAATGTCAGTGACGAAATAATAATAATGTTGTCCTGGGCTTGTAAAATTTTCCAAATTAACTTTAATTCACAAGGGTGGATTTTCCATTCCTCCTGCACTCTGTCTTTTTAAATGAGTCTTCTTTATAGCTTCCCCCCTCCTTTCTTCCTCTGAGATAGACCAGACACCATTTCTCACATTTTCCGTTTGTATTTCAGGAGCATTTAAACATTCAATAATCTCAGTTTTTGCTTCATATTTTAAAATCAGATGATCCAATTTTCTTTCCAGTCTTTGATAAGAATCAAAGAGTCCTCTACATGCGGAAAAAAGTCTCTGAAATGAAATCTTAGAGGTATTTTGGGACACCATGATGTGTGTCGCAGTTAAAAATTGCAAACTCTTTTTTTTTTCCACAGACTTCTTAGTCTCTCACAGGCTGTGATTGTAAACAAAGCCGAGTAGTAAAGTAATAAAAGTGTCGAATCGTGACGGGCTAATTAGTAGAAAATAATTTTACAATCCACTTAAGGAGATTCAGAGGGGGGAGGGTGTCGAGGAGTTTCTTGAAGCATTTAAGAAGTAAAGTAACCACCAGCCATAAATCCATTAGAAAAAGCCAATTCGCCGCTAAATTTCCCTGTTCTTTGGTTTCAGTTATCTTAAGTTTTTAACGCGAACAGTCTCTCTTGGATAATAAAATCAGCTTACCAGATGACATCACTTCTAGCATTCTTAGAGGCAACCTGCAGTTTCAGTTAGCACGCAGCTAATCCAGAAAGGAATTGGCACGAGGAGTTAATACCCCCCCCCCCGAGATTTGCGGGTATCTCTGAGGTCCTGAGTCTCTCCTCACCTTCACTGTCTTCTCCGGGACAGCTAGGGTTCAAAGAACCCGTCCAAAAATCCTTCGGTATAGAGGAATTTCAGGAGTAGCCTGAAACTCCATCTTCTCACTGCTAAGCCCCGCCTTCTTTTCCCAAAATAAGCTATAATTTTTGTTTGATACCAGAAAATCTTTCTAGGCCTTCAAACCTGCCCAGCTATTTTCTGAATTTTGCTCCTTTTTTATTCCTTTTCCATTAATATATATTTGATGCCCTTAATCTTGAAGCTCTCTTCTCTCAGTTGGGTTGAATCAAGGGTGGAAGACATTGATCATAACCAACCTCCTTTTCAAGAAGCCCCTGAGATTAAATTTTTGGGACTGTCTTCCTCTCTTGATGTAGTGGCTTGGTATTTACTGCTACAACCCCTCTAGCTTCTGAGTAAAATTGGAGCCCTCATCTACCTTGATTAATAAGGCTATTAATGTGAGAAAGAATGTGGTGCCCTCATACTATACACCTGAAGATTTTTCACGTCTCTAAGGAAAATCAATCCCATAATGTCCATGTCACAGAGCGACACATTTATTTATATGTAATCACTCTTTTTGACCTTTATACTTATAATTAAACATGTCTCTCTTGACATCCAATACAACCCATAACAGAGAAACTGTTCTAAAAGTATTTTAGAATACTTAGTAAAATACATCCCTGTTGTGGCCCAGCAGGAGCTGTTGGATCTGCCACCTGACTCCGACAGCGAGGGGCCCTATGAGTCGGCTCTGGAGGATGTGGGGGACCCTGGACAGGGTTCCAACTCTGAGCAGGGTGCAGAGAGGCTGGTTGGCCACCAGGAGGCACCTGAGCCTTGGACCAGTGGGGAGGAGACAAGGGAGAGTGAGCCGGTTGCCAGTAGTGAGTTGTTCCTGGATGCACGCCATCGAAGAGCTAGTAGGCGTCAGGAACAATTACGCAATTACAGGAGGTAATTGCACTCAGCTGGTGATCATTAGGCTCCTCTCCAGACTATAAAAAGGCTACTTGTGTAGACGCCCCTCTTTGCAGAAGTCAACGCAGTGATTACAAATTGGAGAACTTATGTACCTAGTTTGGCAGGCTGGATTGCTGCCAGGGTTTGTCTGAATTGCTGCCAAGGTTTGTCTGAGTTGCTGCCAAAGTCCTTATCTGTTTGTTCTGCTTGGCTTTCAGCCACCGAGGTCTTGGTGTCTTGCTATTAAAGTACATTCCAGTTAAACTTGTCTCGGGATTCATTATTGGACGGAGGAGGGGGTCAGAACACATCCCTATCGCACAACAAAAGTTTTGGATGACTTAGTAAACCTGTGAAATCTCCCAAATATTCTTCTCTCCTCCATAAAATTATTCTTAGGAATTAACTTTTTGTATCCTGTTTCTATTATATTTCTTAAACCATGCTTTCTTGCACTTTTCATCCCCCCTTATATTGAGTTGTTTTTGAGCACTGGTGGAATTTTTCAAATCTTCATTCAAAGCAATCATGCCTTTGTCCCCTGTTGTTGTTATCAGCCATTCAGTCACATCTGACCCTCAGCCCCTCTATCGATCATGACTCTCCATGCCCATCTGCCTCATAGTGTCTCCTTTAAGTCCGCTATGGTCATTCCGGTGTCATTCTTTATTGTGTCCAGTCAGTGGGTAGTAGAGTGTCTCCTTCTTCTTTTTCCGCTGATCATTCCCAGCATGATTGATTTTTAGAATGATTCAGCTCTCATGACGTGCCCTCTGTTTAGCTATCTTGACTTCAAGTGACATTTTTGGTGAGGTTTGGTCTAAGGACATATATTATTATTGCAACAACAGAATTGTATCATAGCAGCCAGTTGTTTCACCGGAATTGGCATTGGTTACTAGTCGGGCCCAACCCAGGGGCCTAGGACGTCGTAACGTATTTTCGTAATATGCGTGCAGATCCAAGCAGTGCAGCTGTTTGCATTTGACTGATGGTGATTTTGTCAATTTTTAACTGTTTTAAATGTAATTCCAGTGCTTTTGGAATAGCACCCAGTGTGCCAATTACCACTGGAATTACCACTGCTGGTTTGTGCCATAGTCGTTGAATTTCAATTTTTAAGTCCTGGTATCTTGCAATTTTTTCATGTTCCTTCTCGGCGACCCTCCTATCACCTGGTATTGCGATGTCTATGATTGTGACCTTATTTTTCTCAACCAGTGTGATGTCTGGTGTATTATGTGCCAGTATTTTGTCCGTTTGTATGCGAAAATCCCACAAGATCTTGACCATCTGATTTTCGGTGACTTTCAGGCTGATGTTCCCACCAGTTTGTTGCTGTTTTAATATTATAATTTTTGCACAAATTCCAATGGATCATTTGTGCTACTGAATTGTGCCGCAATTTATAATCAGTCTGCGTGATTTTTTTTACAGCAGCTGAGTATGTGATCAACAGTTTCATCAACTTCTTTGCAAAGTCTGCATTTAGCATCATCAGAGGATTTTTCGATTTTGGCCTTAATGGCATTTGTGCAGATAGCTTGTTCTTGCGCAGCCAGGATTAGTGACTCTGTTTCTTTCTTTAATGTACCTGTTGTTAACCATAACCAAGTTTGTTCACTGTCCACTTTATCTTTTATTTTTTCCAGAAATTGGCCATGCAGTGCTTTGTTCTGCCAACTCTCCATTCTTGATTTTATCACATGTTTTCTGTATTCTTGTTTCGTCTGTTGGGCCTTCAGTAGTTTTTTGTTCTTTATTTCGATTAATAGATGTTCTTGACTTTCTTTTAAATAATCAGCCAGTGCATGTTTTTCTTCTTCAACTGTTTGCTTCACTTGTAATAATCCTCTGCCACCTGATTTTCGGGGCAGTTACAGTCTATCAGTATCACCACGTGAATGTAAACTGTAGTGCATTGTCATTAGTTTCTTGGTTTTTCGGTCCAAAAGGTCCAAATCAGCTTGTGTCCAGTTAACTATACCAGCTGTGTATCTTATAACTGGTATTGCCCAGGTATTTATGGCCTTGATTGTATTTCCACCATTCAATTTAGATTTCAAAATCCCAAAATCAGAAATTGCTGATTTTGTTTATATTGGATGATTCGTGCCTCATATCTTTCAATTTTTCTAGCTGTTGCTGTTATCTGCTGTTTTACAATCTCTACAGCTTCATTGATGTTTCTTGTATCCAATCTATATCTTCTGATTAGCCGATCTATGGTTTTGTTGTTTTTAAGCCGTTGCTCATGCATGTTCTTTAAGTTACTAGCATCTACCCTTAATTTTTTGACTTTTTGTTCTAATCGGATTTTCTGCTTTGGCTTTGATGCTTTTTCTGTTTTGTGACTAGGTACTTTGATTTTAATGCCTAGTTCATTAGTGACTATTACAGCTGCGCTGTACATTAACTGGTTCGTTTCCAAGATGGATCCCGATTCAATTGTTGAAAACACTGCATTAGCCATTTTCATGACAGGGACCAAAATTTTCTTAGGCACAGTTTTTAGTGATGGTAAACGTTGCCTTTCCTCATTAAGCAGAAAATGCTCCATGATCTTATCCTTCATTTCTTTTTGTTTTTGAGTTAGCTCATCAGTTGGTTCAGTGATAACTGGTTCTAGTGGTGGTGGTGTTATTTCCTCCTCGAGAGCTTCTTCTGGGAGTTCTACTATAATGTCTTTAGTTGTGTCTTGAATATCAGTTATTTCTGCTTGTGATATTGTTTTTTTTGGTTTTGTAATTTGCCTGAATTTCCTCAAGTTCAACTTCACTAAACACTTTATTCTGTGTGATAAATCACCTTTGATCTGCTAGTCGTTGTTCACTAACATTTGAATCTGGATATTGTTGTTTCCATAATTCATACATTCGCTTTAAATAACCTCTTTTTTCTGGCTCTGAGTTGTAGTAACAGGCCATTATGGCACGGTTTTCATCTGCACTATATTTTTGTCGTTTTGTTAGCTGGTCCACTTGTAGCCCACTTGTCGACGGATGTCCAGGGACCCCAACATCCGCCGCGGCCCTTGTTAACCCGCGCAATGATCGATGCGGTATAAAATTTTTATTCGTTTCTTTCACCATATTGTATGGGTTGGCAGGTTTTTTTTATGGGGCCAGTTGCCAACTTGACCCCAACCCTCTTCCTTTCTCATCCAGGCTTGGGACCGGCAACGGCAGAGTTGTTGTTGTTGTTGTTGTTGTTGTTGTTGTTGTTGTTATTATTATTATTATTATTATTATTATTATTGAAGGAATTACAAAGAACAGGGGGTCAATCTATTCTTCAAAGCTCTTGAAGGCAGAACAGGAAAGCAATTGATGAAAATTAAGAAGCAATCTAGAACTCAGGAGAAATTTGCTGACAGTGAGAACAATTAATCAGTGGAACAACTTGCCTCCAAAGTTGTGAATGTTCCAAAAGTTGTGAATGCTCCAACACTGGGGGTTTTTAAGATGAGATTGGAGAACCATTTTTCAGAAATGATACAGGGTTTCCGGCCTGATCATGGGGGGTTGGACTAGAAGACCTCCAAGGTCCCTTCCAACTCTGTAATTTTGTTATTCTATTATTAGTACTCAAAGGAAAAGTTTTAAAAAAGCATGCCTGGTATCAGTTTTCTTAAAACGGGAACACTATTTGAAAACAACATATGTAGGCCTGGTCAAAGAAATCTCTAAGTAAATGCATTGATGACCTCTTTTATCCCAAGCAATATGTAAAGCAGAAAACAATTTCCCCTTTTAAAGGAGTCCACTTTTTTCCATTTTCAGACTGCACCCACCAACACAAAGTTTCTCTCTCTCTCTCTGCTTCCGTTCCTATTGATTCCCATCCATTGGTCAGCGGGAGCAAAAATGATCCTGTGGATCAACTTGTTGTCCTTGCTATCAGTCCTTAGAGGTCATTCTGTCTTCCCTAGTAAGTTTCTTCCCATGTTAATTCTTGTATGCAGGAGAAGTAATGATAATTGCTTTCCTTTTAGCTGTCCGATCTGAGATCCAACTCATGGAATCTGGAGGGGACATGAGAAGACCTGGAGAGTCCCTCCATCTCTCCTGCCAAGTCTCTGGATTTGACATCCGTGGCTATTCCATGCAGTGGGTAAGACAGGCTCCTGGGAAAGGACTGGAATGGGTGGCAGAGATAAGCTACAATTCTGGTAGCATTGACTACTCAGGCAAAGTGAAGGGACGCTTCACCATCTTCAGGGACAATGCCAAAAGCCAGCTGTATCTGCAAATGAACAGTTTCAAACCTGAAGACACGGCAATCTATTACTGTACCACGTACACAATGAGAGGAAGTGAATCTAAAGCCAAATAAGAACGTTCTTTTCTTTGACTTACAACTTTGTTCAGTCCCAGATCCTGGATTAATCAATGGGGATGAGTCATCATCTACTGACAATGTAAAGTGTTTTTGTTCTTGCTGTTCAATTAGGGCAGCAACAACAATTCTTGGAAGAAAACGAAAAATGACTTAAATGGCTTGGAAAATCCAAGTTTACACTCCTTGTTTACCAGGTGATCTGGCTTCAAAGAAAAAGAGAAAGAGAAAAAAAGGGAAGGAAGGAAGGAAGGAAGGAGGGATGGATGGAAGGAAGGAAGGAAGGAAGGAAGGATGGAGCAAAAGCACTTAGAAATATACACTGCTTCACAGTCCATTACAGCCAGTGGTGGGATTCAGCCAGTTCGCACCTATTCGGGAGAACTGGTTGCTAACTTTCTAAGCAGTTCGGAGAACTGGTTGTTGGAAGAAATCTCATTTTGTTTTTTTCACTTTACAGGCTAATCCTATAAGGAAAGCAGGAAGGAAACATTCTGGTGTTGTTTCTAGCCTAATCTTTATTGCCCTGCTTACAGAAATTGCCTCTCTGGTTAACCCTTATCACATTGTAACAGCCAAGGTGAAGCGCCCATCAACGTGAGTGATGTTGAGTTGGCCACACCCACCAAGTCACATGACCACCAAGCCCCACCTACCCTGCTGGTCATTAGAGCAGAGAACCGATTGTTAAATTATTTGAATCCCACCACTGATTACAGCCCTCTCTAAGTGGTTTACAGATTCAGCCTATTGCCTCCAACAATCTGGGTCCTCATTTTACCCACCTCAGAAGAATGGAAGACTGAGTCAACCTTGAGCCTGGTGAGATTTGAACTGCCAAATTGCAGGCACCCAGTCATCATCAGAGGTAGACTGCAGTACTATACTCTAACCATTCCACTCACCACAGAAAGAAAGAAAGAAAGAAAGAAAGAAAGAAAGAAAGAAAGAAAGGAAGGAAGGAAGGAAGGAAGGAAGGAAGGAAGGAAGGAAGGAAAAGAAAAAAGGAAAAAAGAAAGAAAGAAGGAAAGAAGAAAGAAAGAAAGAAAGAAAGAAAGGAAAAAAGAAAAAAGGGAAAAAGGGAAAAAGAAAAAAAAGAAAGAAGAGAAAAGAATGAAGAAAAAGGAAAAAAGAAAAAAGAAAAAAGAAAAAAGAAAAAAGAAAAAAAAGGAAAAAGGAAAAAAGAAAAAAGAAAAAAAAGAAAAAGAAAATAAAAACAAAGCCCATCATCACATACAGTATGTTGTTTGGTTACAGGTGTTTTAACATTTATCCTTCTTATACATTTATTATTTCATTTAATAGGTTATAATTTAGTATCGTTTCTTATTCCCCTACCTTTTTTTCCCCTTTGGTGTGTTTTTTTTTCTTTTTTTTTTCTTTTTTCTTTTTCTTTTTCTATTGTTGTGTGTATATGTTGTCTATGTAACAAAAAGAAAAAAAAAATATAAAAAAGGAAAAAAAGAAAAAAAGAAAAAAGGAAAAAGAAAAAAAAGAAAAAAAAAGAAAAAAAGAAAAAAAGAAAGATAGAAAGAAATGAATTTAATATGGTCTATTACTACAAAAATAGTGATAGCACTTAGACTTATATTGTGTTTACAGCCCTCTCTAAGTGGTTTATAGAATTAGCATATTGCCACCAACAATCTGGGTCCTCATTTTACCAACCTTGAAAGGAGGAAGGCTGAGTCAACCGAAAGCCAGTGAGAATCAAACTATTGGCAATTGGCAGAATTAGCCTGCATTGTAACCACAGCCCCACCATGGCTCTTAGTGTGGCAACATCAAGTAATGTGGCATTTCCGCAGAAGTAATGTATGGCTGTGAGAGTCAGGTGGTTAGGAAAGCTGAGTGCCAAAGGATTCACCCTTTTGAACTATGGTGCTGCAGAAAACTCATGGGAGACCTGTGGAATGTCGAGGAGATCACATACATCAATCCTAAAAAGAAATCCAATTTGACTGGATCTTTGAAATCTTTGAAAGGACAGATCTTGAATCGGAAGCTCAAATACTTTGACCAGAACTTCCTGATGTTGGGAAAGATTAAAGGCAAAAGGAGAAGGGGAGAGCAGAGGATGAGATGGCTAGATAGTGTCATTGATGCAGAGAAAAAAGATTTGTGCAAACTTTTGGGAACAGTGGAGAATGGAGGGGGCTGGTATGCTGTAGACCATGGTCTCACAGAGAGTTGGACACAACTTATTGACTGAACAACAAGAATAACAACAGTATCATGGCACAAGGCAAGAAATGAAAGTTTGAGTTGATATTTCTGGCTCTTAAAACTGCCATATCATGTTGAGGAAACATCTGGACCAAAAGAAGCTCCTTGGAGAATTATGAAGATGTCTCCTAATAATCACTTTTGACACTTGATGGCAATGTTGTCACATGAAACTCCCTTCCTCATGCACCCAGTAAGGTTGGGGGAGGGAATAAAACAAGTGTCATAACATACTGTCTCATGTTTTTTGAGTCATGACCATTTTGTACATTATTTCTATTCAATAGTCCACTGAAAAAAATCTCAAGAAAAGTTAAGGTCTCAGGAGGCTACAATCTTTATTGTGAAGCTGAGAATTCTTATAAAAATGTGAATATTGTGTGTGTCTCACCTTAGAAACTGTATGAAGCTATTTGAAATCTTTGCTGGAAATGAAAACTACAGAGAGGGTCCTTTTATCATTTTTTGGTGGGCAAGCAAATAAGTTAAAAAATTTATGGATGCAAATTCATACATTAAACCATAAAATTTTAAAGGCTAAAGAGCAATTGATAGCCAATATTTTTCTGCTGGGACTAATGGACCGTGAAAAAATAGAGAAGAGAAGGGAAGAGAAGAGAAGGCTAGGGGAGGGAAAAGGAGGGGAGGGGATAAATATTTCTATTTAATAGTCCACTGAAAAGATCTCAGGAAAATTTTAAATCGCAGGAGGCTACAATCTTCATTGTGAAGTTGAGAATTTTTATTAAAAGATGAATCTTGGGTATGTCTCACCTTAGAAACTGTAGGAAAGTATTTCAAATATTTGCTGGAAATGAAAACCACAGAGGGACATTTTTATCACTTTTGGTGGGCAAGCAAAACAGTTTAAAAATTATGGATGCAAATCTATACATTAATACCCCAAATTTTAAAGGCTGAAGATTGATGGAATCCCAACATTTTTCTGTTGGGACTGATGGACAGTGAAAAAGAAGGGGAGGGGAGGGGAGGGGAGGGAAGGGAAGGGAAAGGAAAGGAAAGGAAATTAATAAACCCTGGTTTTTGTATAAGCAATCAATGCAGGGAAACACATATCTGCCCAACAATTGAAAAGTTCAATAAGGCACAGAATGGGAGATTGGCTGAGAAGGTGATGGAACTTGCAAAGATTGTAAAGCTAACTTATTTATTTAGGAAAACCAAATGGATATTGATGGTTGATTAGAAATCATGTTTCCATAAACTTTTTTCAAAGAAGGATGAGGAGGGGGGGAAGGGAAAAAGGGGGGGAAGGGATGGGAAGGAAAGGAAAAAGAAAGGAAGTAAAGGAAGGGAAGGGAAAGGAAGAAAGAAATCCTGGATCTTTGTTTTTATGTACAATAACTGTAGGGCAACGACATTGTGCTCAACAATGAAAAGCTCATTTTATCACTTTTGGTGAACAAACAAATAAGTTAAAAAAATTGGATGCAAATTCGTACATTAAACCACAAAATTTTAAAGGCTAACGAGCAATTGATAGCCAATATTTTTCCGTGGGACTAATGGACAGTGGAAAAAAGAAGAGAAGGGGAGGGGAGGGAAGAGAATCAAATGAAAAAGGAAAGGAAAGAAAGAAGAAAGGAAGAGATTGCAAAAAGAAAGAGGAAAGGAAAGGAAAAAAAAAACCTCTTGATCTTTGCTTTTATAATCAAAAACTTCAGGCAACTACAATCTACCCAACAATGGAAAAGTTAAATATGGCCCAGAATGGAAGATTGGCTGAGAAGATTGTGTAACCTGCAGTGATGGCAATAGCAGTTAATAGCAATAGCAGTTAGATTTATATACCGCTTCATAGGGCTTTCAGCCCTCTCTAAGCGGTTTACAGAGTCAGCATATTGCCCCCAACAACAATCCGGGTCCTCATTTTACCCACCTCGGAAGGATGGAAGGCTGAGTCAACCTTGAGCCTAGTGGGATTTGAACAGCCGAACTGCTGAACTGCAGTCAGCTGAAGTAGCCTGCAGTGCTGCATTTAACCACTGCGCCACCTCGGCTCAAATCTAACTTATTTGTTTGGGAAAACCAAATGGTTATCCATGGTTGATTGGAAACCACATTTTCATAAACTGAGAATCGCTATAGATATTCCTTAAATAGAGTCACTTTTTAGAAATGCTGAAACTAGCAAGTTCTTTGTCATTACTGTAATGTAAAAGCTGACTTCCCATTTTTTTTTGCACTGGAAATCTTTGCAAAACTCATTCATGTAGAGACTGTTAAAGGAAAAGTAAGAGGTCATTGCAGTGAGGAACTCTTTTATCTCAACCAATATGTAAATCAAGGCACAGGTTCCTCTTTCAAGGAGCCACCTGTTGTCCTTTTAAAGCTACACCCGCCAGCACAAAGTTTGTGCACTTCCCTGAATTGTTTCTTGTCAATTCCCTTCCATTCGTTACAGGGAAGAAAAATGATTCTGTGGCTAAGCTTGGTTTCCTTATTAACAATCCTCCACGGTAATTATTTCCTCTCTATTCAGGGTCATTCCATTTGTTGCTCCTGAACACAGGAGAGTTTATTGATTCACATTTCTTTGTAGGTGTCACGTCTCAAGTCCAGTTGGTGGAGTCTGGAGGGGACGTGAGAAGACCTGGGGAGTCCCTCCGTCTCTCCTGCCAAGCCTCTGGATTCACTTACACCAGCTATTGGATGAACTGGGTGAGGCAGGCTCCTGGGAAAGGACTGGAATGGATTGCAAGGATAGCTTCATCTACAATTTACTACTCAGACAAAGTCAAGGGACGGTTCATTGTCTCCAGGGATGATCCCCGTAGTCAGTTGCATCTGCAAATGAACAATCTGAAAGAAGAGGACACAGCTGTCTATTACTGTGCGAGAGACACAGTGAGAGGAAGTGAATCTGAAGCCCATCAAGAACTTTCTCTGCCTCTGAGCAGCTTTCCAAGTTGATTCAGTCACACACAGTTGAGTTAGCATACTAGAACTGAGAAGGGTCTGATAAACCTATATCTCAATAAGACAGATCTTGGAAAACATTCACCAAGCTGCCTTGGAAAAAGCCACAGGGAAACCTATTAGCACATGGTTGAGGAGCAAGATTGAAATGTCCTAGTAGTAGAAGAGAAGAAGAATAATGTTTTATTGTCATTGTACCTCAGACAACAAAATCAAATGCTATCTTACAAACCAGTGACGTGTGGTGAGGTTTATGTCTGGTGAGGCACTGACGCAATTTTTTTTTAGACTTGTGGACTTCAACTCCCAGAATTCCACAGCCAGGCATGCTCAGTTCCAAATTAAAGCAATATCATTTATTTTTCTCCTTTGCGAAATAAGCTTCCTTCTTTCTTTTTCTTCTCCCTTCCCCTCCTTCCTCCCTCTCTCCCTCCCTCCACCCTCTCAAACACACACACACACACACACACACAGTTGGATTGGAGGGGGTCAGGGAGACCACAGGAGGAGGCAGGAAGCCAGTCAAAGAGCCATACTGGAGCACACACACTTTCCCCCAGCCCAGCTTCACTGATTACAGGTTTGAAAAGACAACGTGGCTCTGCTTGCAATTAAACTGCACTTGGGGAGGGAGAGCACTTCTCTTCAGCCTTTGCCCAAATCCCCACACCACTAGGATGGAGTTTGAATTCCTCCCCCTGTCCCACCCACACGTACCTTTTCCAGCTGTTTCAGAGTCACCGTGTGGATGAGTCTGCTTAACTGTTTAAAAAAGCCTCTAAAAAAGCACTCTCTACAGGTGGAGGCAGGAGAACTACGTGCCTCATCTACGTCAGGAATTTTTCAGCTTTTAACCCTTGATTAACTCTGCTCGAGTGATCATAAAACTCCAGACTAGATGAGGCATATTGTTCTCCTGCCTTCTCCTGTAGAGCATGCTTTTTAGAAGCTTTTTAAAACAGTGAAGCACTAAGCAGAGTCATCCACGGTGACTCTGGCAGCAACTAGCTCAGCCTGACCTCAGCTCTTGCCTTTTTCCTTTTACATTTTTTTTCCTTTTCATAATGACAGTGGTGAGGCTCTGCCTCCCCTGCCTCCCCAGACTGCACGTCACTGTTACAAACTGCGAAGTTTAAACAACAAGAATAATAAAATAATAATGATGATGTTTCTAAGTGGGAGAAATGTGGATTCCTAGCTTGCTTTCTTCATCCATTGATTGAAATCCAATCCCCATATCTCCAAATCTTTCCATATCACAAACGCGCTATTTAATACTATATCTGCTCTGAACAAATCTCCTTGGAGAATTAAGATGATGTGTCCTTGCTTCAGTGTTGGCTCCCCAAGCCAAGTTGCCTGGAAGGTAGCTGGGATTTCCATATAGTAAACAATGGTTAATAAAGCAATCTAATATCAAATGTTCTAATTCAAACGTGCTTGCTTTTTTTAAATCCTCTGTAATAAGTTTCCTTAAGCGAGACTAAAGGACAATTCATTCTCTATGACGTAAAATCATTTTGAAAAGTAGTGAATTTTTCAAGTTAACTCTTTGTAGTTAATGAACAGTAAACTGACCCTTTTTTCTATTAATTCAAAGGGAAAAAAAACTTTGTGTCCAACCCATGTAATGTGAATTACAAAATGCACATGGAAGTGATGTATACAGAAGTGTGTTTCTTAAGTTCTCTTTTATCCTAATAGATATGTAAATTGAGGCACAATTTCCCCTTTAAAGAAGCCCCGTGGCTTCTCTCTTCAGACAACACCCTGGAAAGTAAACCTGCTGTAAGTTCCTGAATCCTCCCCTGTCACTTCCCTCCATTCATTAGAGCAAGCAAAAATGTGGCTAAACCTCGTGTACTTACTAGTACTCCTGGAAGGTAATTATTATCCCTATGTAAAGTGTATTGGCACATTCTGCTCCTGTATGCAAGAGATCTCATTAAACAAACAATCCCTTTCTTTATAGGAGTTCAATCTCAAACACAGTTGGTGGAGTCTGGAGGGGATGTGAGAAGACCTGGAGAGTCCCTCCGTCTCTCCTGCCAAGCCTCTGGATTCACCTTCAGCGGCTTTGGGATGATCTGGGTGAGACAGGCTCCTGGGAAAGGACTGGAATGGGTTTCCTACATCTATTCCGATTCTAGTGGAAAGTTCTACTCAGACAAAGTGAAGGGGCGTTTCACCATCTCCAGGGACAATGCCAAAAGCCAGCTGTATCTGCAAATGAACAGCCTCAAAACCGAAGACACAGGAGTCTATTACTGTACGAGATACACAGTGAGAGGAAGTGAATCTGAAGCCAAACAATAACCTTTGTGTCTTCAGAGAAGCTTATCTAACCCTCAAATCCTGGAGTTATCAATGAGGTTTGGTCATTGAGATTTGATCAGTGAGAACCGAGGACCGAGGTGGCGCAGTGGTTAGGATGCAGTACTGCAGGCCACTTCAGCTGACTGTTATCTGCAGTTCAGCGGTTCAAATCTCACCAGCTCAAGGTTGACTCAGCCTTCCATCCTTCCGAGGTGGGTGAAATGAGGACCCAGACTGTGGGGGCGATATGCTGACTCTGTAAACCGCTTAGAGAGGGCTGAAAGCCCTATGAAGCGGTATATAAGTCTAACTGCTATTGCTATTGCTAACCTCAGGATGTTTGGTTCCTAAGTATCAAAAAGTTCGCTGTAACAAAAAAAAATAAGTCTATTTCCCTGTTTATGAGTTAATTTGGCTTCACTGGAATGGAATGTAGTCTTTTAGTATCATGGGGGATTGAGGGAAAAGAAGATTTAGAATAATCCTTCTGGCAAACACACATTGCGGAAATATCTGCGCTGAACAAATCTCCTTAGAGAATTAAGAAGATGTGTCCTTGCTTCAGTTTTGACTCCCCAAGCCATGTTATCTGGAAGGTAGCTGGGATTCTCCACATAATAAAGAATGGTTGATTAATCAATCACCTGTAAGTTTTTCACATGTCTAAGGAAAATCAATCCCATAATGTCCACATCACAGAACTACAGGTAAAGGTAAAGGTTCCCCTTGCACATATGTACTAGTCATTCTCATCTCTAGGGGGCAGTGCTCATCGTTTCAAAGTCGAAGAGCCATCACTGTCCAAAGATGCCTCTGTGGTCATGTGGCCATCCGTGACCTGACAAATGCGCGAACGTCAAAAGCGCGCTGACAAAACCGCGGTGCTAAAACCGCGATGTCAAAAGCGCACCGACAACAGCACGCCGACAAAAGTGCACCGACAGAAGCGCGATTTAAGTTAAGGTAAGGTTTAGGGTTAGGTTTAGGTTTAGGTTTAGGTTTAGGTTTAGGTTTAGGGTTAGGGTTAGGGTTAGGGTTACAGCGCGCTTCTGTCGGCGCGCTGTTGTCGGCGCGCTTCAGCACTCATTCGTCGGCGCGGTTTTGTCGGCACGGTTTTGTCACCGCGGTTTAGTCCGGCGCGCTTTTGTCGTTCGCGCATTTGTGGTGGAACCATGGCCATCATGATTAAGTGACGAAGGCTCATGGAACGATGTTACCTTCCCACCGAAGGTGGTACCTATTTTTCTAGCTCATTCCGTTACACGCTGCTAGGGATTCAAACCACCAAACTGCCAACGTTTCTCTGGTCGACAAGCTCAGCATCTTAGCCACTGAACCACTGTGTTCCACTCACAGAACTATATACTTACTCAAATTTAATCACTCGTATTGACCTCTGTACTAATAATTATATGTGTCTGTCTTGACATCCAATACAATCCATAACAGAGAGAACAGACATAACTGTTCTAAATGCATTTCATCACAAAACAAAACTTGTGTTTTTGATGACTTAGTAAACCTGCAAAATCTCCCCGATATATTTTCTTCCCCCTCCTCTCTGATAAGAATATTTTTGGAGTTAATTTTTTTTATATCTTGTCTCTATTATGTTTTCTTATAGCATGCCTTTGTCTACATTTAATCCCCGTTATATTGAATCATTTTTTAGCAGTGATGGAAGTTTTCAAATCTTCTTTCAAAGCAATCATGCATTTATCTCCTGTTTGTCCCCGGAGGGAGGGGGCTGGCGTACTGTGGTCCATGGGCTCACAGAGAATTGGACACAACTTAGTGACTGAACAACAAGATTAACAATAGTATCGGGAGGAAGAGCCAATGTCATGACGGTACAATGTGCAGTCTTGACACTCCGAGACTGCCGTTGATACTTTTGCCACTAAACAGTCCATTTGGACCTAAACCGTCCCGCAGAGATGGTGATCAAGAAGATGAAGCCTTGACTTCCGGGGCGGGACTTTGCCGTTGGCGGCGGCTTAATGGAGCTGCCCCCAGATCTCTGGTTCGGTATCTGCTTAAACACCTAGCAGATACCTCATTCTTCAGGCAAGAAGATTGCAGAGAGAGATCCAGCTGGTAAGAGCTTTCTTTGAAGTTTGCAGCTTTTTTTTTTTTGCTGCGAACAGAAAGGGGGAGACAACCAAAGCTGAGTCATGCTCCAGCCAGAAATCTCGGCTGTTCTAACAGCACAAGGCAAAGAAACCCCTCTTAGGACAATTTTTGAGACATTTATCTGAAACTAATACAAGCAGAGCCTGTACCTGAGAACTTTATTTGCTTTTTCTAGAAAAAATCCTAGCTTCAGTTTAATAAAAGCTTCCTTTGTGCAACTGCTCCCAAGATGGCGTTTCTGTACCCTCCGCACTTGTAATAATGGTACATTCCTACTTCCCTGGCAAGGAATCAAAGGAATAGCCTCCCATTAATTAATTAGCTCCACTTCTCTGAAGATTTTTTCTTATCAATTTCTAAAAGTTTTCAAGGGCTCTTTGCTATGATAGAGACATTCCAAACAGAGGTGTTTTTTTTTTCTTTTTGCTGAACTGTTTTGGTGTAATGCCAGTCTTTTGAAACCTTCCGTAAACT